>NW_022986872.1:170178-235453 GCF_010094085.1 Westerdykella ornata | reverse complement strand
GGTCCCTGGCCTTGTCTCTTTCCACATCATCCTCAATTCCAACAGTGGTTCTGAGAAGTCTGATTTGCTCTCTCAGTTGAGTACCAAAGCGGCAACATGTCTTCTGCAGATGCTTGGAGACAGTGGATTGGATGTGTTTGACCAGATCTTTGCGACTTGCTTGTTCTCTCTCCCACTCTCTCCGTTCTTCCTTGTATGCTTCCATCTCTATCTTCCAGTTTTCCAAGTCATCCTTGTATGCCTTGAGGCCTGAAGTTGATAGGTCTGACAAGAATCTGAGTGGAATGCGGTCGATTGCTTCATCGTTCGTGGAGGTAGCTTGGATGGATTGTTGGGTGCGGCTTCTGGTGCTCATGGTGTTAGAAGAAGCTGTCTCAATAGTTGGGATTGCTGGGAGTGCAGGCTCATAGTCTGAGACTTGAGGCTTGAGTGGAGCAGTAGGTCTTTCCATGAACTTCTTGAATCCATCAGGATCAATCATGTCCTAGATGTCCGATGCATCTGCCTTGGATTGTAGTTGGGTGAACCAGGAGGTCCAGTCCTTACTGGTAGCCAGAGTGGCTTGAGTTTGATTGTTGATCATGTTGGTAGACATATTGGTAAAGGCAGTGAGACTCTTAATTGTCAGATTTGATGGTATCTGAAGATGTCACGGTGACAGAAAGATTGATTGAAGATGGGTTAACTGATTGTATTCAGGTGTGTACTTGTGTTGGTGAGGCTGAGGCCTGACACCGGTTTTGATGTTCCTTCTCTAGGCACCAAGGCTGTGCAGGGCACTAGCCACTGCAAAATCACTAGCCACATATCCTCAGACAGTACCGGTACAGACAGTTTCTCCCAGTCCTCCTCTTCAGTCCTAGATGGGATGTCCATAAACTGGCTTACCATCTGACAGAAGTACTTGACTGAAATTGAACATGATGAGCCATATAGGCTCATCATCTACTGTTATATACATGAGGTGCTCCCTTTGCTCTGTAAACATGAGTAGAGCATTGAGAGCAGGTTGCATACTCTTGCTCTGTTACTCTCCTTGTTCCAGAGAGATCAGATGATCACTGAGAGTACTCCGCAGATAACATATGATCATGTCATGCCAGCTGCACTATGCTCTGTGACCTTTCTCGCTTAACTGAGAACAACTCTGATCGGGTGGAGTCTAGCTCCTCTTGGATCATCACACTATCCCCCTCCTTCTGTACTTCATCCTCGAAGTTCTCCATCATGCCAAAGGCTCCTTCTTCTTCTAGCACCAGTCGTCGTTTAACTCTCGCAACCTTTATTGATAACTTTGGAGATATCATGTCTGTCATATGTCGTAACTGTCGATCTGCAGGACTTACATACTACGTACATATCCGATCGGGTCGTTGTAACGAGTGTAACCATCGGAACCTAAAGAATTGCAATATTCGAATATCGGAGTCAGAGTGGTCTGTAATTTTTGAAGAAAAGAAACAATTGTAAGCCTGTCTTGATACGCTTAAGAAGGAAGAAGAAGAAGTAAAGGAACTTCTTCACAAGAATGCTGATCGGGCTGTGGAGGTGATTGCTGTTGAGGAGGCAAACATTACGCTCCTTGAGCAACAAGAGGCAGTTGCTTGGCCAACCGAAGGAATGGCCCTTTCTCCATTCACCTGGAGTGCTATCGCTGGTCTAGGTGATGAGGTGTGGAATGCTGATGTTCCCGACTTCCTTGGTGAGCCTTGCCGTGGTTCTGAAGGCTTGGGATTCTCCGACAAAACTGCACCAGCAGTTGACGGCAGTTTGTAAGGTTTGTTTCTGGTTCTCATATGTTTTCTGAGTTAGGATAACCTTTCTATTTGATCAGGTATTCTGGTCCGTTGTGGCTATATCGACCAGCTACAATCTTCTCGACCTCAAATTCATTTTCTTCTTCTGGTTCATAATAAAATGTTTTTTGTAATGGCATTGCCAGGTCGGCTGGTTCTAACATGGATATATGGAATTGTGGGTGAATCTTTACATTGGGTGGCAGGTCAAGTGTGTAGTTTACTGGTCCTGTTTGGTCAAGAATCAAAAATGGTCCGACCTTGACATGATCCAATCCTTTGCTCGGTCATTTTGTGCGTAGATTTTTTGTGAGCAGGTAGATCTTATCCCCCTTATTCAGCTGAGATGCCGTTTTTCATTTCTTGTTGACATAGGAAATGCTTTAGCATTGAGCCTGTTCGATTCTCTTTCTCATTTCTTCGTAGATTTTCTTGATTTCTTCTGCTGTTGCAATAGCAGCTTCGGCTTTTAGTCCTGGTAGTGTTCTTTCAAAGAGATATGGGTGTCTCCCGTGGATGGCATAGAACGGTATCTTGCCTGTTGATTCTGGCAAATGATTGTTATAGGAAAGTTGTGCCATGGGTAGTAGTAAAACCCAATTATTCTGTTTCTGATTGCTGTATATCTGTAGATAGGCTTTCAGTATTCTGTTCAATCTTTCTGTTTGTCCATTGGTCTGTGGATGATATGCTGTAGAAAGCTTCCGTTTTGTCCCAATCAGTACGAGTAATAAGGTCCAATAGTTCGATATAAACAACTTATCTCTGTCACTGATGATTGATTTAGGTATGCCGTGGTACCTGATTAGTCAATCTAGGATGATATATACGAGTTGGATAGCAGTATAGTCATTTCTGAATGGTATCATCTTGGCATACTTCGTGAATCGGCATATAATGTTCAGTATGGCATTGTAGGCAACTCCTGTAACAGGATCTTTTGAAGATGGTAGTCCTGTTATAAAGTCCATTGAAATATCAGTCCATGGTTCATCCGGTACTTCTATGGCTTGCATTTCTCCATAGAGTGCATAGGTACTATGCTTGTTCTTTTGGCAGTCTGCACATTTCTTGATAAAGTTTGTAACTTTTTCCTTCATTCGATCGAAGTCGTAGTTCCATCGAATAAGTTCTATAGTCCTGGTGATTCCTGGATGACCATGTACAGGATCATCATGATGTTCATGAATGACTGTTTCCTGTAGGTCCTCTGGTACCCCAGTGATAATTATAGTAAGCAGGTTAGCTGAATGAACATTTGACTCTAGCGATCCATCTTTCCCAGTTCGTAGGATCACGGCATTCGGAATTTCTTTAGTTCTTGTGATATCAGGTCGTCGGCTCAGAGCATCTGCTCAGCCATTGTCTTTTCCTGGAGAGTGTACAATCTTGAACTTGTATTGTCCTAAGAGTTCTGCCCATCGTACCTGTCATCGGTTGAGTTGTTTCATCATCATGAAGTTGACCAGGTTCTTATGATCCGTAAAGATCGTGAGGTCCGAACAGCTTTCGGCATAGATTCTCCAGTGCTGTAGGGCTGCAACGATAGCGAACAACTCTTTGTCATGTACATCGTATCGTTTCTCAGATCCTGTAAACTTCCGAGAGTAATAGGCAATCGGGTGCCATTTTCTATCACATTCCTGGAGAGCCGTCATTCCAATAGCGAGATCTAATGCATCGGTTTCAAACCGTAGTAGTTCTCCATTCCTGAACAGTACCAACACTGGTGGTTCAATGCTTGCTTTCTTGAGTTCTTCAAATGCTTGTTTCTGATCTGAGTCCCATTTCTATTTGGTGTCTTTTCTTGTCAGTTTCGTGAGTGGCATAGCCTTCTTCGAGAAGTCTTTGATGAATTGGCAGTTGAAGTTGACAAATCCTAAGAAAGATTGTACTCCTTTGATATTCGTCGGCTCTGGCCAATCTCGTACAACTTGGATCTTCTTCTCACTCATCTTGATGCCATGGATTCCTACTATGTACCCTAGGAACTCCACTTCTTCCTTGTGAAACTCACATTTCTCTAGTTTTAGTCATAGTCTAGCTTTCTTCAAGCATGAAAGAACAGTTCGTACATGTCGAATATGTTCATCGAGGCTATTCGAATATATCAAGATGTCATCGAGGTAGGCAAGGACAAACTTGTCTAAGTAGGGTCTGAGCACATTGTTGATTAGACGTTGGAACGTTGCTGGTGCATTGGTAAGCCCCATTGGCATTATTAGGAATTCGAAATGTCCATATCTTGTTCGGAATGCTGTTTTCCATTCTTCTCCCTTCTTCATACGGACGAGGTAGTATCTATCTCGTAAGTCGAATGTGGTAAATAGCTTCGTATGGCTCAGTCGATCCTATAATTCGGTGATGTTCGGTAGCGGGTATCGATCCTTAATCGTGATATCATTGAGCTTCCTGAAGTCTACACATAACCATAGACTTCCATCCTTCTTTGTTACAAAAAGGATAGGTGCTCCTGCTGGTGACTTCGATTCTCGTATGTAGCCTTTCTTCAGGCTCTTGTCGAGAAACTTGCATGTTTCCTCGAGCTCTTTTTCTGAAGTTGTGTATAGTGGACCGAAAGGTGGTTGCTTTCCTTCTTGGAACTTGATCTCGTGATCCCAGAGTTGATGCTTAGGTAGAGCGGCTGCTCCTGTCTCTTCCCAGAAGAGTTCTTCAAACTCTTTGTATTCCTCGGGGATATCTAGAGATATATGAGCCTCTTTTCCTCCAGCGACATATTCCCATGTAGTCTCTGTGCCATCGTAGTCGAAGAAGTGCATCTCTCCTTCACTCATCGAGTCCATCTTGGCTCGGATTTCGTTCGCTGAGTCGACCACTCTCCGTGAGTGCATCTTGGTCGAAGTGATGGTATTCGCCATCATCACCTTCTCATCTACCATCGAATGCTGTCGATGCACAGGCTTGGATCTGTGGGTATAGTCGCAGTCCCTAAACGAAAGCTCATGTTTCTTCCAATTGATCTGTAGATTATGCTTTCGTAACCATGGAAGTCCTAGTACTATGTCGTGGTTAGCTACTCCAGTGACACTTAGGATGATCTCTTCCTCATGGTCTTGGATGCTTAGTTGCACAGTGACTTCGGTGTCAATGACTGAGTCGCTTGGTACGAATTTTCCGTTGATTGTCTGTAGTAGGTACGGCTGCTGTTTCGGTCGTATCTGGAGGCCAGCTCTCTGCACTGTTTTCCGAGAGATGAAATTCGTGTCAGCTCCTGAGTTGAGTAGTGCATTCATCCGTATCCCATTTACTGTAATTGGTACTCATCTAAGTCTTGTAGAGTTGATGGCATTGTAGACTCGGGGTCGATCCCAGGTGCAAGATGTACTCCTAAAAAAGACTTCTGCTGGCCAAATCCATTGCTCTGTTTCTCTTCCCAATGTAGCATGCAATCAGGGTTCAGGCATGTTTGCTAATTCTCTTGGTTACACATCCGTTTGTGGAGTGTCTTCATCTAGATAACTTCTTCCTTGCTGTGTCCTGGAAAGTATGAAGCCTGGCATTTGTCCCATAGATGCTCACTGCAGATGTCATCATCGTAATTGATCCAAAGTTTTTTGCAGAACCGTTTTCCTTACGGAAACCAACCTGAACCCTCCTTCTCTGATTTATGCACAGGGTATATGTCATGGAAGCAAACAGTCCAAGTTAGTAATGCATGGTTAGGGTTTCGGTAGTCTCGATCATATGGATGGTACATCAGAGTCTTCTAATCCTTAGGCTTTCCTTTTGGCCACCTTCCTTCACACCAGTTGACCTGACGTTGTTCAGCTCATTCCTTTGTATCCTGCGGAGGAGGTTGTATCTGTCTAGCGAATTCATGAATCAAATAGTTGACATCAGCTTCACTGGTGATTTCTCCTCGAGGTAGGAATTCAGTTGGTGTAGGATAGGGTATAAGCGGTCGTCTTTCCTCAGATGTCTTGTATCCAGTGGTATCTTCTTCGACATCTCCCAACAAAGGGGTGTCAGCATCCTCATCCTCTTGAGTCCAGGGCATCTCTTCGCTCTCTGGCTTCCAAACTTGGTTTGGGATAACAACCCATTCAGGGTCTCCATCTTGCCCAATTGTGGCATCTTCTCTGTTAAGAGTGATGAGGGTATTCACGTATTGAACTACCTTGTTCTTGGATCGGCAGTTCCTCATAATGTGACCAGGTTTGCCACAAGCATAGCATGAGAGTATCTTCTTGCCCTTCTTATCGTTATCCTTGGATAGGCTCGGGCCTTTGATGACACTATCTAGATGCATTAGTTCCAATCCCATAGTGGCATAGGAACCAGGGGTCCTATTGTACCGAGGTGGCGGCAGAGTTCGGCATCGTCCTACATTGGGATAGAACTGGCATTGTGGAGGGCGGTTACCTCGGTGCCATTCCGGGTGTAGCTCCAAGGATAACTCATATAGATTGCTGTCAACCCGAATTGACTCATTGATAAGTTTATCTAGAGTATCCATGGTAGTACCACTACGCATGAGCTCAAGTTTAACATTGTTCTTGAGTCCTTGTCGATACATCCTCATAAGTGCTTTGTCATCCCATTCAGTCATGACCGCATATTGTTGAAATTCACTGGTGTAGTCTGCAGCAGACTGGGTCTATCGAAGTCGCTGAATCTTCCGTTCGGCCATAGACACTTCATTGGTAACAGCGAAGGTCTGATGAATCTTCTCTTTAAAGACCAAGTAGTCTTCGAACATGTGGGTAATCTCAGCATCATCATTCTTGTCATCCATATACTTGATGAGGTACAGTTTGACCCATTTAGCAGCTTGTCCTCTCATGTATGAGGCAACCAAGGAGGCCTTGTCATCATCATCGATGTTGTCATCATTGAACTTGAAGAACAGATTGAATTGGAGAAGCCAATCTTCAAGCTTGTTGCAGTCTCCGAAGTAGAGGTCAGGTTTAGCAACCTTGCTCTTTCCTCCTTGGGTCTGGTTCGGGGTATGCATAGAAGTGTCACTCATTTTGAGGGTGTTCAAAGTGTAAGGTTCCACGGATAATGGTATGTCCTCTAGGAATCTTGGTTGGTTCTTGGGGATGAATGATAGGGTTCTTTGCATAGGGGTGACACCAGGGGTAATGGGTATTTGAAAACCAAGTGTACTAAGAAGTACTTGACTGAAATTGAACACGATAAGCCATATAGGCTCATCATCTACTGTTATATACATGAGGTGCTCCCTTTGCTCCATAAACATGAGTAGAGCATTGAGAGCAGGTTGCATGCTCTTGCTCTGTTGCTTTCCTTGCTCCAGAGAGATCAGATGATCGCTGAGAGCACTCCGCAGATAACACATGATCATGTCATGCTAGCTGCACTATGCTCTGTGATCTTTCTCGCTTAACTGAGAGCAACTCTGGTCAGGTGGAGTCTAGCTCCTCTTGGATCGTCACAATATGCCAGCATGCCAAGTCTCATACATGCTGGGAGTACTTCTGCTTCAATGGCAAAAAACAGACTACATCAAGCGGCTAGAGTATATATGATGAATGAGGTGGCATGCAGATAGTGAGGATCTTGTTTTCGAGGCAATAGTCCTTAAAATCCTGGCTGAGATGGCTCTTATAGCCATCCAAAATAAGCAGCCTGTACCAGCCCACTTGACATAGCTTTGTATACATGTCAAAGTGCTTCAATCACTTAAGACCAAGCACATTGTTTATCCAGCCATTCTCAGAGACTGAGAGCTCCCAAGTATGTAGTATATCTTCCTCCTCATACTATGCAGAGATATGGATACACCCTTTATAGATGATGAATGGTAGGGTTGTATACCCAGCAGCGCAGATACTCTGGATGACCGTAACCTACTCGTGATCACCTGGCTAGATGAACTCAGGCTTTGTACATCTCTCTGAGCCTGTAACAACCTTCATTGACCCAATTATACCTATCTAGAACCTGGTCTTATCGAAGTTGTAGATGTCATCATTATAGATACTGTACTTGGCTTTGGTATCTGCAACCAGCTTAAACCATGTATTGATTACCTCAGGATCTTCCTGTAGTATTCTCTGCCTATCTTTTGCTCGATTGAAGGCTATCTTGAGCTGATCTGAACATGTCACGAATCTCTTAGCCCAGCATTTGCCTACTGGCATACCACCATGCACCCCCAACAATTTATTAGCTATATCTTCTACCTCACATAGCCAGGGTGCAAATCCTCATGAATCGAGATCGAGAATATATCGGACAAGCGTTTCTTCTTCAGTTGTAGTGAGCTTCTGGCAATTAGGTCATGTATCACATCGAAATGGCTTTCCTTTGGTGCACTCAGTAAGGGTATAGTACTTAACATTAAAGATGGCAGCAGCTGCTTGATAGCTCCAAAACTGCTTAGTATTATAGGCTTGAAGGGCAAGCTGAAGTCTACCTTTATATTCTTCTAATAAAGCCTTGCACTATTGAGACATGATAGAATAATCAACAAGTTGGTAATGCTAAGATATTTTGTCGAGTTTGGTGATTTGTCAGGTTCGGTGATTAAACATATTATTCTAAGTTATAAGTTATAATAGCTTATATTTAGTTATCAGATTTGATAGTATCTGAAGATGTCACGGTGACAGAAAGATTGATTGAAGATAGGTTGATTGATTGTGTTCAGGTGTGTCCTTATCTGTGAGGCTAGGGCCTGACACTGGTTTTGATATTCCTTCTCTGGGCACCAAGGCTGCGCCGGGCACTAGCCACTGCAGAATCACTAGCCACATGTCCTCAGATAGTACTGGTACAGCCAGTTTCTTCCAGTTCTCCTCTCCAGTCCTAGATGGGATGTCCATAAACTGGCTTACCATCTGACATTAGTATAAAAAGAAAGGGGTAAGCAAAGGGGCATAGAGTAGATAGATTTTACTAAGAAATTAAGCAAGCGCTGCCCTTACCTAGAACTTAAGAGACTACCTCTTTCTGCGCAATAACTATATAATAATAAAATAAAATTTATATAGATCTATAGAGGAAACGTTCCTATATATATTTTAATACTTAAGATTATATTACTATAGTTTTATTATGTGTATTTAGAAAGGAGGGTAAGTAGAAGGGTATAAAAAAATTCGCGAAGAGATGCGCCAAGACTTATGCTGATTTAGGCATCTAACAGATGGTCCGTGCAGAAAATCCCTGGTGACATCAACCTCCGGAATCTTATCATAATCCCCAGCTCAGAGGATCCATAATCAGCGGACATAGAAACAACAACAATGAGCTCCTTGAGTCTCTCTCGGTTCACGCCTACAGCTTGCCGATTAGCAGCGCGATCGTCAAGGCGGGCGGCACCCATATTATACAGGCATCCCAATTCCTCACCATCATTCCGACACCACACCACACACTCTACTCCCACCTCCGCAAACTCCTCCGTCGACCCCAATGAAGTCTCCCACTTCAACGCCCTTGCCTCCAGCTGGTGGGATCCTCACGGCCCTTCCCGCCTCCTCCACCTCATGAATCCTCTCCGCCACGACTTCATATCGCGGTGTAGGGCCAGTACAGCATCCAGCTCTCCCCCAATCCGCTACCTCGACATTGGCTGCGGCGGCGGCATTTTCGCCGAATCGGCTGCCCGTCTTCCCACCACCGCGAGCGTCACGGCCATCGACCCCACGCCCGAAGTCCTGCGCGTCGCCGAGGCACATAAACGTCGGGACCCCGCGCTCATGGCACCGAACAAACTCACATACCTGAACAAGTCAATCGAAGAGCTACCGGTCCCTTCCAGCCCCGCAGAAGGCTACGACGTCGTCTCCGTATTCGAAGTGCTCGAGCATGTCAGCGCGCCGGGGCCGTTCCTCGAGCGAGTAATGCAGCAGGTCAGACCTGGGGGATGGCTGGTGCTGAGCACGATTGCGAGGACGTGGACGAGTTGGATGGTGACGAATGTGGTTGCCGAGGATGTTTTGGGGATTGTGCCGAAGGGGACGCATGAGTGGTCCAAGTATGTGAATGAGGGGGAATTAAAGGAGTGGTTTGGGAGGCAGAAGGGGTGGGGTGGGGGTGTGGGCGAGATGAGGGTTATGGGGGTGGTGTATGTGCCTGGGTTGGGGTGGAAGGAGGTTCCTGGGGGCGAGGGCTGGGGAAACTATTTCTTTGGGGTGAGGAGGGATGAGGTATGAGAACAGGGTGAACGAGGGCGATTGAATGGGTCAGCGTATATTGGGAACATGTACATATAGATGATACCCCAGGTGAGCAATTGTACAATAGTAGAACGGCCGGCTTATGGCGGCTGCCGTGGATGCGTTTCCCTATATCGTACATCATGTCCTCCTCGTCTTCGTACTTTCAAAATCTCCAACATGCCGATTATCCCAAACGCCGTGCAATGCCAGTCCTTGTGATCCAAATCTATGATACACCCCCTCTGGTGATTGTGTCTGTTTGCTCTTTCGATCACACACTTTCCCATCCTCATTTCTTCCCCTCCTCGCTTTGAGCTTCTTCTTCCGCTTCAGGATACAGGTCAAGTCGATCAAACCCTCCCGTCTCTTCAATCCACTGTTGCAAGTACTGCTCGCCCGTCATCTTCTTCTCCGGTACCCTCCACTGGTTGTGCCCGACCGCCTCGTACGTGCCAATCTTCCCCGCAACAAAAGGTGTCAACTATAACACGTCTATTAGCCCTCGCCCCATCCAAACATCAACATCAACCCTTTAACTCCTACTCCTTCAGATGTCCCAGCTCCTGGCGCACCACCCACCCACCACAAAAGAACTCGGCAAATACATACCCTAAAATCCGCCAACCCGAATTCCGGAAACTTGTACGTCCTAATCTTCTCCCAGTCCGGCACGAATTTCCTCGGATTCAGCGGATCCCAGTGTCCCAGGATCTTGGTTCCTGTGCCCTTGTAGAATCCCTTCCTGGCTTGCTTCGTCGTGAGCGGGAGACGCCGGATGCGCTCGCGGAGGATCTGGGTCGGTTTCATCGTGGCGGTGGTTTCGTGAGGGGGGGCACGGAGACCGGGTCGGGGGAATGAACGTGGGCGTTGAGCGCGACCGCTCCCTCTGCTATGACTGCAGTTGAGCTGGTTTGAAGTTCAGAAGGAGGTCCGCCCGGCAAAACCTCGGGATCTACGCCAAGGGTTCAGAAAAATATCGTCTCCCGCCGCCAAGATTTCGTCCCAAGATCCTTTCGCCTACGGGGAATTTTAATGTGAACAAGAACCCGCAAACGTCGCACGTTTGCAATACCCGCCAAACCCGCCCATTGAACAAAATAAAAACCCATCATGCCTCCCCGAAAATCCCGAGCATCCGTCCCCTTCAACGAGTCGCACCACCAAAAACCGCACCCGTCTTCCGGCGGCGGACCCACAAACACGGCGCGCAAACCGAAGAAGGCCGCGAGACGAGCCCTCGATGCGTTTGCCATCGCCGCGCACGAAGTCCCCGAGCGGACCAAGATACGGAGGAGCCGTCTAGGTGAGCTGGAAGAGGGGCCTGGTGCGTCATCTACGCGGAGGAAAAGAAATCGTGACGAGGATGAAGATGGCGAGGGTGACGAGGACGAGGAGGAACAGCCGAAGAGAAGGAGGAGAGGCGGGGATGATGAGGGGAGTGATGAGGGGAGTGATTCTGAGGGGAATACGTGGACGGTGGGGCAGGTGGGTAGTGAGGATGATAGCGATATCGATAGTGATGAGGCGTTTGGGGAGAGTGATGAGGAGAGGTTTGAGGGGTGGGCGTTTAGGGGGAGTAGTAGTGCGCAGGATCGAGGGAAGGGGGTCAAGAGGAAGGGGAAGAGGAGGGTGGAAGAGGAGGATGTGGATATGGAGGGGGAGATAGATCTGGATGAGGAGAGTAGTGCCGACGGGGAGGAGGACGAGGAAGAGGACGATTTGGGAGAAGATGCGATTGATCTGGCTACAGCGTTGGATCAGTATGAGGAGAGTGAGGACGAGGATGTGCACGACCGTAAGCAGAAAAAGGATAAGAAGAACAAGAAGAAGCCATCTGCATTCGACGACAGCGAACCTAGCGAAGAAGACGATTTTGCAGCCGATGGCGCAGATGACTTCTCCTCGTCCGAGGACGACGATGAGGATGAGGCTGACAAGACGGCGCGGCTCAGAGATCTGATTGCGTCGCTCCCAGCTGAGGAAGAGGGTACCGGCAGGATCTCGCGCAAGGACGCCCATGAATCCGGAACCCCGTCCGAGTTTGGTGTCATGCGCAAGGTGGATCTTCTGAGCATCAAGTCCAAGATTTCGGATCCTGAAAAGAGGAAGTCACTTAGGCTTCTACAAGACGACCTGAAGCCCTCAAAGCGAAACGACATAGCGAGAAAGCTCGATGCGCCACTTCCCAAGCGTCAGCAAGACAAGTTGGATCGCGCTGCTGCGAACGAGAAGGCCAACGAGGTCCTGTCCCGCTGGGTGGATACGGTCAAGAAGAACCGCCGTGCCGAGCATCTCTCGTTCCCGCTCAAGAGCGCTTTTGAAAGCGAATCCATGGGCGAAAGCCGGCTTATGCCCACCACTGCTACGGGACCTGCAAACGAACTCGAGAGTACCATCCAGTCCATCCTACAACAAAGTGGTCTCTCCAATGGAAAAGATGACGAAGAGCAGCTACAGAAGTGGGAGGAGTTGCAGACCAACAAGCTCCCGCTGGAAGAAGTCGCCAAACGCCGTGCTCAGCTCAGGCGAGAGCGCGAGCTCCTCTTCCGCGAGGAAGTGCGCGCCAAGCGGATCAAGAAGATCAAGAGCAAGTCGTATCGCAGAGTACACAGGAAGGAGCGCGAGAGACTTGCGGAACGAGAACGCGAAGAGCTCAAAGCCCAAGGCGTCGATGTATCTGAGGATGAGCGAGAGTACAACGACCGCCGCAGGGCCGAAGAGCGCATGGGCGCCAAGCACCGTGAGAGCAGGTGGGCTAAGAGTGTCAAGAAAACAGGCCGAGCGGCCTGGGATGAGGATGCTCGGGCCAGTGTGAATGAGCTGGCCAGACGAAACGAGGAGCTTCGTCGTCGCATTGAAGGCAAGGAAATCCGCGACGAGGATGAAGATCGCTCTGACTTCACGAGCGATGAGGAAGAGGATGATGACTCGGAAGAGGACCCTAAGTCACTTATACAGAAGCAGCTGAAGCGTCTGAAGGAGAAGAACCCGTTCACCACCGACGAGTCGAAGCTTGGTAACATGATGTTCATGCAGAAAGCAGAGGCGGCAAGACGGCAGAGAAACGATGAGGACATCGAACGCATGCGACGCGAGCTCGCTGGCGAGGAGAGTCACAGTGAGGAAGAAGATGAGAATTCCGCCAAAACGGGGCGCATGAAGTTTGGCCCTACCAAGGCGGTCACGACAGCCATCCAGCCTGTGCGCGGCGAATTTGAGGAGATGGCAGGGTCAGATGATGACGAGGAAGAAGCAAGAGTAGAAGCTGGCACAAACCCGGAGGAGCGTGCGGAACTGGCCACTACTGGACTCTCAAATGGATCGGCGAAGGCTAGCGCAACGACTTCTCAGGCGCAAGCGCAACATGGCCCAAGTGGGCAGAATGCCGACTTGAAGACTGCCGTAAAAAGTAACTCCGGAAAGCAGCCCGACGCATTGTGGAAAGCCCATGACACCGTCTCCGCACTTCAGAAGAAATCGAAGTCGAAATCGAAGGCTAAGACTGCGGAGGACGACGACTTCCCCGATGCCCACTACAGCGCCCCCGATGCGGATGGCTTCCAAACAGTCACGTATGGCAAGAACTCCGACAACGATGACGATGATACCGGAGACGAAGGCATCAACCATAACCAGGCTCTCGTATCCGCCCTCTACGCAGGCGACAACGTGGAAGCCGAATTTGAAGCCGAGAAGGCCGCACAAATGGACGAAGAAGCGGAAAAGACAATCACCACGCATCTCCCCGGCTGGGGCGCCTGGGTGGGCGACGGGCTCACCAAGAACGAAAAGAAGAACAAGGGCAAGAAGTCGGTCACCAAGCAAGAAGGCGTCAAGATCAGCAAGCGCAAGGACCTGACACTGGAGAAGGTCATCATCAACGAGAGGAAGATCAAGAAGAATTCCAAGTTCCTCGCGACGCAGCTGCCGTTCCCGTTCGAGACGAGGGAGCAGTATGAGCGCAGTTTGAGGGTGCCGCAGGGTAAGGAGTGGACTACCAAGATGACGTTCCAGGAGGCAACGAAGCCACGGGTGTTGCTCAAGCAAGGCATTATTACGCCCATGAAGAAGCCTATGGTTTAAGCTACAGAGGAGGATACGGAAACCACGCTCGGGTTTGTCTGAGATGTCGCTGTCTTCAGAGGCGAGGCTTCTGTGTGGCTGTGCGAAAGGTACAAAGGTACACCAGTACCTGACCCTGTGGCTTGTATGCAATGGATGGCTGGAAGTCGTATTTCCCCCGTTCTAGTGTGACGGGCGCGAGTGACGGAGGTTTGAATTCAAAAGGTAATGGCAGCCGCGTGCACTTTGAGAAACGTTGTCATGGGATCTGGATGGATGGATGGACTTGGGTCATTGGGTCTCGGCTAGTGTCGCCTCATCGGTCCTGAGGCATGGCTTGATCAACTTACTTGACATGTACCGGAGAGTAATGGCGAATATCGGAATCTTGCAGAGATACCTGAGTAACTGACTTCGCATTGCCTTTTTCAAGTATCGCTGGCCACAAACTCGAAAGATGGCTCCGCTTGTGTGCACAAGGGACAGCCCATTACCGCATTTCCAGTCTCCCGAGAGAGCTGCGTCATCCAATCCTTCCGGCTCTGAAGTCCCTCTGTCATTACTTCACCCTTCAACCTGGATCGAGGATATACCCACAGCCCCGTGCCCCGTGGCGTGCGTACATAATACAGCCCAGACTCCCGCCGTTCGGTCTCCTCCACCGCTCATCCCTAGCTTGGCAATTTCCCTTAATGGCTCTGCCCTCCGCCGCCAGATTCAGTCACATTTCATATCTCGCGCCCTCGTGGCAGCGAGACACCCTGCTGCCGCTAAATTTCCGTGTCTTACTTTCTGTTCTGGGCAGGTAAGAGAGATGGCGCCGCCACAAGGCACGTTCTCATGAGGAAGAAGACGGACATGAATGACCGACGGGAGCTCGCAGAGTCGAACTTGTTTCTCCAAATGGCGAGCGTGTGAAACACAGGTGATGGGCATGTTGGATATGGCGAAGCAGTGGAGGTCGGAGAGGGAGGGAGAGAGCGCATTGGGGTGAGGACTTATACCAGGTGGTCTCCCGAGTGTCACACTTTGCGAAACGTTTCTTTGGCTCGGTAGACTGAGCGCTATGGGTCGATTTTCCGTCTCGGTACTTGCGGTTTCGTTTGCTTCTCGGGTTACCGGCGCTCCAGCTCCCGTACCTGATTCCAGTCCATTCCGGAGGGACGATGTGATCTATGCCACCGTGCCGACCACCACAAGGACCACAGCACGTCCCAGTACCGAGAGTCCGCAGGCGTTCGCGTTGGACGGCATTACCTGGCCGTCATGGTGTCGGGAATCTTCAAGCAGAGGTGACTGGGAGAGCGAGAGAGCGGGATTCACCTCCACTTCCGTGGGACAGATACAGAGTCAATCGGAGTCGAGTTTGGCGACCTGCTCGGTCAGTCCTTTTCCAATGTTCTTTGGAATTTCAGTAGTCTCAACCACACACTGCAATGGTTACCTTCCACGGCTCGCTCCTGCCAAAGGACGCCTGCCAGCTCCTTCCAATCGCCTGTCGAGGCCGAAAGCTACTCCGACAGATATCAGGATCAAAACCATTAATCCATCCAGCTAGCATGTTATTCGCATTCAATATTCGCCATGTTTATTTGTTCAGATGATTGCAATGCCATCCAGGCTCTCTTGGTATTCACACGTTAGGCCAAACCAGCATCTGTCCAAAAGCTAACCGCTCTTTCCTTTAGGAGTATGTTTATTCGTTCCGCATTCATCCACAGACGGCGAGTTTTCCTACCTGGGCACGTCCGGCCTTGCCTCCGCACTTCGCTCCATTCCCACTCGCTACATCACTCTCGTATTCTTCTTGCACCAAGTCACACGCAGGCTGGGATATTACTACGCAGGATATACCAACATCCTCAACGATCTACGCCTCACCGACAACCACATTCGTAACAATAACAGTTCCAAGTCCAACCACTCTCGTCATGGATGAGAAAGGAAGCAAAGCAGTGTTGATCACAGTATCGGCCGAGGAGATCAGCGACAGGCCCACCAGTACAACAACATGGAAGCACCAACCTTTACTCCCCTTGTTCGGGATCCCAACCCCAGCTACGGCTTTCATTCCAGAGGACAACATTTTCGTACCCATCCAACAAGACAACGTTCTGCCCCAAATACCTATCGGACGTAGCCACCCCGTAGCCAGGAAAGGGATCATAGACGGTGACCATCGAACTTTACATACGAATAAGTTCTATGCAAACGCGTTTCTGGGGAACCAGGACATGCCCATCTGGACCCATCCTTACTCTGTGTGGTGGGGAAAAGGACAGGCAAACGGCCAGTATCCAACGTGGGGAATGAGTATTGGTCATGCTGATGAGCAAGATATTGTTATGCCGGAAGGCGATCCAGCCCGGGTGAGGGACGCACTGTACTATCAAATCCAATACACTAACCCAGGCCAGTTTTACATTAATGCCGTGCGTCGGCAATCTTTGATGCTGTCGGCAAGAGAGCTAGGCGACCAAACGACTCTGACAACGGACACGCATTTGCCTTTTTCCGTCAACGTCAACCTGAACAGTGGCCGGCCATCTCAAGAACCCCTGGTTACGTTTCCCTTAGTGCAGGGAATGAGTTTCATCACTGCTGGTTACCGCAATGCCACCCCGATGATTCAGTGCCCGGGAGAAGGATGCAAGTCAATAAGCGAGGCCATCGTAGTCGGGAAATCGGTGAAGTATAGGATAGCAGATGCAGATGGGAGGAAATGGGTTGCCTATGTCAATCCGAGATCGACGATCAACTACGACGCTACCGCCTTCACAACGGTCGACAAGAATACCTTCGTCGGACCACCAGGCTTCGTCGGCACGATCCAGTTGGCCAAGAACCCTTTGGGCGACGAAGGCGAAGCGATTTACGACAAAGCCTCGGGAGCCTTCGTCTGCGAAGCCAATGTGACCGCTGTGGTTAGCGGGGATGGCGCAGTCTATACATTTTCGTATACAAAAGTTGGTTCGTCGCCTCTTCTCATGTTTATGCTCCCTCACCACATCGAATCTGTGGAACCTTCAGCTGCCGGCCGGGTCACCAAGCTTCAGCTCCGCACTACAACAAAAGGGATGGCGACGGCAGTCTGGGGCGATTCGTTAAGCTTCGTCGAGCCCAATGTCCCTTTGAACATGGGCTTTGGCCCATGGACTGAAGCCCCAGGGAACCAACCGAATTTCTCCCAGCCTGTCAGAGACATGATAAATCAAGCGGCGGAATACGACCTCAGCAACGTCATGAGAGAAAAAGTCCCCGACGAGAGCATGTACTACGCGGGTAAAATGCTCGCACGCTTCGCAACCATTTGCTGGACACTAAAAGAAGTGGTGAACAACCCCGTCTGGAAAACAGGGCTGGACAAACTCAAACAGGAAATGGCGAGATATGTGAATAACCAGCAGCGATTCCCGCTCTTCTACGACGACGTCTGGAAAGGCCTCGTCTCCAACGCGGGCTTCAGTGACCCCGGCGCCGACTTTGGCAACACGTATTACAACGACCACCACTTCCACTACGGATACTTTGTTTATGCTGCAGCGGTCATTGGATATCTGGATCCGGAGTGGCTTGTCCGCGGGGATAACAAGGCGTGGGTAAATTCGCTGGTGAAGGATTTTGCAGAGAGCGACTATAACGGAAGCCGCTATCCGTTCTTTAGGTCGTTTGACTGGTACCACGGGCATAGCTGGGCGAAAGGGCTGTTCGAGAGCGCGGATGGCAAGGACGAGGAGAGTTCTAGTGAGGATGGGTTCGCCAGTTACGCGGTCAAGATGTGGGGGAAGGTGACTGGCGACGCCAACATGGAGGAAAGAGGTACGACACTCCCTCCTGGACCGAATCGCACCCATGGTATCATATATGATGTATATATACTAATGTTGTGGGATATAGGAAACCTCATGCTCGCCATCCAAGCCCGCAGTTTCCGCAACTACTTCTACATGACGTCGGACAATATCAATCATCCGCCGCGCTTCGTCAATAATAGCGTCACGGGTATCCTTTTTGAAAACAAAGTCGACCACACGAGTGCGTCTCTCATCTTCATCTTCCCCTCTTCAACCTCCCCCCCGTTTTCTATCTTGCATAAAGAAAACTAACAGTACTCAACAGCCTACTTCGGCGCATCCCCCCAATTCGTCCACGGCATCCACATGCTCCCCCTCTCCCCGGCCTCCATCTACCTCCGCTCCAAACCCTTCGTCGCGCAGGAATGGAACCGCTTCTTCTCCGACGGAAGGTGGAAGGTGGATGGCGGGTGGCGCGGCATCTTGATGGCGAACCTCGCGCTCGTTGATCCCCGTGCGAGTTGGGAGTTCTTCAGGGGTGGCGTGGATGGCGCGTGGGAGGATGGTTGGATCGATGGCGGTGCCAGTAGGAGTTGGTATTTGGTGCTGGCTGCTGGGTTGGGGGGTGTGCAGTGACAAGGTGGACAGGAGCGGAAAGGAAGGAAGGAGGAGGGGAGAAGGGTTGCTGGTTGCTGGTTTATTATGTATATATATTCGGAGGTGCTGGTGCAATGGATCACTGTTTTGCCGTTACAATATCCATTCTTTGAATTCCTTGAGCTTAGGACCATGTTTAAGATCATAAGGGTGAAGCTACGATGCTTTCACGACTGGTATAACTGATTCACGATTTGGGACCTATAGCAGTATGCACATGAAAGTTCTCCTTGGCTGTTCGATGCAGCGATAAAGGCGCAGTGAGACATTTTGAAGCCAAATTCCCTGGAGAACAGACAACAGCGTTTCACACCGCATAAACCATGTATTTCACACCACTCTGCCTGTCATATGCGGCAGACATTCCCCCGTCCCACTACCCTGAACGCCACAACAAACAGCAGTAGAACACCCGTCCTTCTCTCTGCCAAAAACGGCGGACCGGACAGCCAAAAAACTAGGACGAGGCGAAGGTATCTAGGATCCAAATAACGAGACCCACGCAAACATGAAAGGCGCCGTGCCCTTCCAAACCCGCCACACTCGCGGTATACGAGCTCACAAGCCCACTCAACTTACGATAATACCCTACCTCCGAAACGCCGCCTTAATCTCACCAACCCCCCAATCCAACTCAAACTCTCCCGTATACACGTCCTGCCCGATCCGAACCGTCCGATCATACACATCCACATACCTAGCCTCGCACTCCCCATACACCTTGGTGACGAGATTCCGCGCGATGCTCGCATCATCCGCGTCGCCAAAGTGCTTGTCGACGCGCTTCTTGAGCGCCTCGATGCCCTTGCGGAGCTCCTTGGCGTCGTTGGAGTGCAGCAGTTTCTTGAAGACGTGGCGCGAGTGCGAGGAGCGGGCTGCTATCGCCTGGGCCGAGGCGCCGGGCTGGGTCATCAGGTTCTCGGTGGATTCGACGAATTCCTTTGGGATTGCATTAGCACGGTATGGGAGCGATGGACAACCACGAGTTGCACTCACCAAGAGCTTGCCCAATGGCCTCCGGATGACGGCATCGACGTAGAGGCCCATGTGCTCCGCCATTTCGCGCTCTGCTTCCGCCTTCCATTTCAGGAGAACTGGATCGGACCTAGCATCCACTTCCTCCATATAGTGGTTCATGTTCTCGATCAGTAGGATGTGGTAGTTCAACGCCTCCTTATCCTCAGGGTCGCCTTGTCCCTGGGTAGCCATGACGGCAGGCGACTCCTTCGCAATGACCTTGAGACTCTCGAACATGGCCTTGTTGATCTTGTCGTACGCATCGTCCACCATCTTTCGGATCTCCAATTGCTCGCCCTCGTCTGCCGAAGGTAGCATGTTCTCAATGGCTATTGAGAAATGGGGGAAGGTATGCATGAATTTGATGACGCCCTTTCGCTTCTTGATCTTCACTTTGGTGTCCTCAATGGCGCGTATCTGCTCGTCGACGAAACGAATGAATAGGCCGGTGAGACGCTCATGGATCTTTTGCAGGGTTTTCATCTGGAAGTCCTGATTCGAATCATCAATCTCGAGCAACTTGCGGTCCACGGCGCATAAGATGCCTACTCCTTGTCTAACCCTTTATCAGTATATCGGGCATAGGCTGGAATTCAAAACACTTACAGGGGATCGGCCTTGACGGCCCATTCCACCAAATTCTGAATCTCGGTAGGCCAGACCGAGAAAATCTCTTCCATGACTTCTGCAACTCGCTTTGCCATGGTCCTATCAGCTTCGAATGGTCGTCGAATCCAAAGATTTTTCCCTCGACGGTTTTCAGGTGGTGCGACTCGGACAGCATCCGGGAAATCGACTGCATCGGTCGAGGTTGCATGGAAAAAATCCGTGATGAAGTTCTGCTCCGTCAGAAGAAGAGGTGTGCTGTCGTCAAGCGCCTTGCTGAACACGTCAAACGCATGTAGCCTTCCTTGTTGCGGCTTAGGCCCTTTGCTTTCCTTCTCCCCGGAAGCAGCGCGTAGACCACGCGCCAAAGTTTGACTACGTTTCACTGTCAATTTCCTGGCGGCACCGGCAATGGTCTCAGCCTCCTTTTCCTGTGCCGTGAATAGCAGGTCTTGCTCTTCCCCAGTTGGCTTGCGAGCTTGTTGTTTCCAAGCCATGATGTTATCGCGAATCTCTTCCTGATAAACCTGAGCAGCTTGAGCTTGATACATACGCAGAATTTCATTCCAGCATTCCGGATCTATTTCCTTCGTAAAGAGGATAAGTGGACTGAACATCCACAAAGTGCTACGTCCGGCATCATGTGCGTCGACATTCGGCCTCGTTGTGGGCATTCCGTTTCGGTCAGCATTGGCGAGGATATCCTTGGTCTGCAGAAAGGCAGCACCAAACGTAATCGTCATGTGCTGCTTCAGGCGGTCCAGGAACATGGCGCTCTCTTGCAGGTAGCGATCTTTCTTCTCTTGCAGAGCGTGCATGGATGCCAACTCACTATTGCCGACTCCCGACGACATGCTTCCCAACTTGCCGGTTGTACCATTTGCGGCCCTGCGGCTTTCGATTATGGCAGGATCTATAGTCATCAGCGCCTTGTAAAGCAATACGAGCGCGGATTCAATGGCTTCCAGGCCGGAGATCTTTCCAATGCGCTCCTGTCTCAAAGGCTCGAGCTGGTCAGCCGTGATGGAGATAGTCTCAACTAATTGCTGTAACTCGCTCTGCAACAGCCTTTGATTGGCTGTCTGCACTTGTAATCCTTGGCCTTGAGCTTCAATGAAGGCAATATCGTCATTTAGACTCTGTGCAACTGAGGTCAGCATGCGTCGCAAAGGCCACATTCGCGGCAAGCGTGATACAGTTGATGTGTACAAGGGGACGGTAGAGAGCGATCAACTTACGCTGAGCTCGACGCTATACAGCGTCAGAAGACCCTCAAGCTCGTCGCACTCGGCAATTGCCCGATCCAGCATCTTTTCGACAGCTTCCACGCGATCGTCTTTCTGGTCCAAGTGGTTCAACCAGCTTCCTGCTTCTACCCGAGCAATTTCCTGCTTGATATCGTGTTCCAAGGCGTCGATACTTTTGACCGAGAGGTCGCTTCCCCACCATCCGAATTGAGACAGCATGTTCTCAAACTCCAGGCCCCGATCATCCAGGAGACTGGGATCAATGCCAAGTTTCGATATGTTCATGATTTGTTGATTGGATCTACGCCGTTTGCGACGCACTTCGGCCTCCGGCGCGGACTTTGTAACCGGCTTTTCCGGACTTGAAGACTGCGCGGTTGGCGCCGCCTCAGAAGTAACAGCTACGGGAGTGGGGGATAAGGGGCTGGACACAGTCACTGATGGTACAACATCAGTATCGACGGTCGGGCGATCTTTGGAAGCTCGATCAGGTTCCGGCTTTTTGTCTTCTTCGACCTTCTTCTCGGCCTCCTCCTTCGGCGCAGGCCGCTGTGGTACGAATACACCTGTTATGCCGTCAGGTTCGTCCGACGACTTCGTCTCTTTCGCGAATAGTTTTGCTGCTGCACCACCTGCACGAGGTTTGAATGCACCAGCCGCAAACGCCGCCTTGCGAAATGCATTGGCAGTATCAGCCTTGGTTTTCTTCTTGACCATTGGACCCAAACCCGGCCGGTGCTGAGTTTCTTCCTCTTCTTCTTTGACGGGAGAAGAAGGTTTTGTAGGCGAAGGTGCTCGCGGCTCTGACGACTCAGGCTGTTCCTCCTGAGTTGGATCAACTGAGCGGCTAGGCTCGGTTGGTGTGGGTATCTGAGGCAAAGGTGAGGTAGGAGGCGGCTTGGGGGCGGAGTGAAGTTCGCTAACTTCAGGCTCATTCAAGGTTGGAGCAATCCTAGACTTGATTGTATCGCCAGAAGGCCTCCTGCCGGCCTGAAGAATCGCAGGTGGTTCGGGTGACTGAACAGGCGTATGAAACTCTGTGCGTGATTCGCTCCCTACGGCCGGTTGCGAGCGTTGTGAACTGACTGTGGTCATCGGCGGCCTCTTTCTCTCAGGTAGGCCACTTCGTGGAACAGGCTGTTCCAGCGAAAGCTCATCGTTTCGACCGAACGCAGAGCTAGCGTTGCTTTGTGCGGTGCCAGGGCGGAGACCCCTTGGAGAAAGGTCTCTTACACGATTCGAAGAAGGTAAGGGATTGGGTGGGGCTTCCTCTCCAACGAATATTCCAGGTGGGGGGCCGTCTGGGTACTGATCCAGAGACTTCTGGGACCGGTGAGACGTCACTGAGCGCGCGTCATCCGTCTGTGTGCGTTTATTCGGACTGAAACCAGTCGAGACGGAGCGTACACTAGCCGCATCCGGAGTGGTCGGTCTCGCAGCAGCATCTAATCGGGACGTGTCCGGTGTGAGGTGTTGGGGTAGAGGACTGGCGGCGGGTACTGCTGCCGGAGATGGTCGCATTGCATCTCTGCTCGGGGGTGACCGGATATTCATTTGCTCCCGACTTGGAGGGGCGCGCATATTCATCTGCTCCTGACCAGGCGACGACCGCAATCCCTGTTCCATTGAAGGCCTTGGTATCGGTCGCCGCTGTCCGTCAGAGCCTTGGCCATAGGGCATCAAGGGTGGAGTACCAGGACCCGATAGTTCGTCGCGCGACCGCATTTGAGCAAGGGGCCCACGTAGAGGCGGCGGCCGTCTATCCCGCGTCTCCCCCTCTGCAGTCGGTGGGCGACGTGGAGGAGGCCTTCTATCATCCAGCTGAGGGGAGGGTCTCCTTTCGTCAGACAGATTGGGCGGTCTCCTATCATCGGACAAGGGGGGCGGCCGCCTATCGCCAGATAAAGGAGGCGGTCTGCTTTCGCCTGAAAAAGGAGGCGGGCGTCTATCATCGCGCAGTGGTGGCGGCCTTCTTTCTCGATCCTCTCCAAGCGGGGGTGTCGACTGAAGGCTTGACATTCCTGGCGATCGGAGTGGAGGTGGGTTTGGGGATTCGTTTGTACGTGGAGTCGGTGCCACACCACCTCTGCGGGCCGCGCGTGCTTCAGCGGTAGCCAGATGTGGGCGGCCACCGGTAAGTGCATCCAACTCGCTCGAGCTGAAGCCTGTCAGGACAGGAAAGTCGCCCTGGGTGTACTTGTGGTATATTTTTACGATGCTCGAGATGAAGAATTCCTTCTCCTTGGCGGTGGCAGCTTCCCAGTAGTAAGGCTTCTGGATGGTGACGGTAAAGCCAACATCTCCCGCCCACCGTTTGCGTTGGGCCTCTTCCTCGTTGGACGGTCTCATATGCACAAAGTTCTCCACAGCCGATAGTTCCTCCATATTCCAAGTCTTTCCAATCGAGAAAGTTGCGTTTGCATTTTCCCGGGCTTTATGGATGCGGACTCGGCCAGTGTGCCGCACTGAGATGATGATTACTCGCGCCTTTTTGTTGGCCGGGTTCCCGCCAGGAGGGGAAGGGGCCTGGGGAGAGGTGGCATCTTCTTGTACGCGGATGTGGGTGATATAAGACTCAATGACTAGCAGCCGTCAGCCGTCAGCTCCTCGTTCACCAACAGCCGTATCAGGTGGACGTGTACGGCAGGTATCTCGAGAATCAATATACATACGGTTGCCCTTCTCATCTAGCCTCGAGAAACAGCTTTCCGTGATTCGGCGCCGCTCGTCGTCAAATCGCTCAGCACGGGACATGGAGGAAGCCGTGTTGGCGCTGGATACTGAGGCCGCACCAGAAAGCGGAGGGCGACGGTTATCGGCGTTGCGACCTCCATTGCCTGCTCCGGCCATGCCGTTCAAACCACGAGATCTGGCGGTCCCGTCCATGCTGCGGATGCGGAGCAAACTTGGGCTGCCACGTTACAGACTGGCCGTACCAACACGGGGGTAGCCGCATCCGGAGATGGTGGGCGTCATGCGATTGTGAATTGCGGCCAATGTCAATGTTGTCATAGAAAGTGTCGAGTCCGAGTACGTCGGCGTCGAGCTCCAACTAGAGCTTCCTGATGGCTTTGTGAAACAGGGAGTGGTGGAGATGGATTGGATCAGCGGTCCGGACTGCTAGCAGTCGTGTACAGGCGGCGGATATAAAAGAGAAAGGAAGCACCGCGTAGACCGGCGTGCGTCGCGACGAAGGATGGGAGAATGCGGGGGAGAGGATGGGGCCCTGAGGATGCCCAGGTGGTGATACAGCTCGAAGGATGCAGGTGCGTGCCGGTCCGTGGGAAGTGCCAGACCCCGGTCGCGCTCTTGCCCGTTGTGGGTTTAGCGTCAAAATTGTTCCAACGTTCCACCCAAACGTTTTGTTCACCACCACTACTGCTCACCACCCAACCTCGTAGCGATTCCCTCAAACCACGATTTTGATTGCACTCGCCCGTGACCCAGACGACTCGTGGGGCCATGGCGAAAAAAGTGAAGGAGACTGGCTCGAAAGAGAAGAAGAAGACGAAAGAGTCCCCGAAACCTGTCAACAACACCACCGAAGCCGCCGCGCCCGCTCCGCTAATCGACCTCGTCCACGCCTTCCTTAGCGAAAATGGTTTTACCGAAACGGTTCGAAAGCTGGAAACTGAAACAAAGAAGAAGGATATCTCGTTCAAGAATTCCGGGCAAGGCCGTCCCAGTCTAGTTGACTTGTTTCGCACACTGGAAAGCAATGGCGCTGGAGCAAATGCTGCCGATGTGATGGATGTGGATTCTTCTGCTGATAGCAGCGCCGTCTCAGAAACCGGCTCGGACAGCGACTCGGAAAGCGACTCGGAGAGTGACTCTGGAAGCGCCTCAAGCAGCGGCTCCAGCAGCAGTTCTCGCGAGGCCTCCAGCGACTCCGATAGCGACGCTGGGAGTAGCTCCAGCATCGACTCCAGCAGTGATGCCAGCGAGTCTAGCAGTGAATCAGAGTCTGATTCTGAGCAACGGAGCAAGCAGAAGTCTCAGGCAGCCAAGAAGGGAACCCTAAAGAGGAAGAGAAGCTCATCGTCTTCTAGCTCCAGCTCAGCGTCATCGAGTTCTGCATCTAGTTCTTCATCTAGTTCTGGGAGCGATTCTGAAGTCGACCCTGCGAAAGTTCCCCTCCCTCCGTCGGATGATTCCAGCGACGCCAGCAGTTCCAGCTCTGGTTCTGATAGCGACTCCGATTCCAGCTCAGGATCCGACAGTGACTCAGATGCAAAGGAGACCAAGAAGACCAAGAAGACCAAGAAGACCAAGAAGACCAAGAAGACCAAGAAGACCAAGAAGACCAAGAAGACCAAGAAGACCAAGAAGACCAAGAAGGCGGCTACTGCATCTTCCTCATCCAGCTCGTCTGGGTCTTCAGATTCCTCGGACAGTGAACCAGCCCAACCATCGAAGAAGACCCAATCGTCGTCGTCTTCCTCTGCATCCGACAGTTCGTCAGAATCGTCGGATGATTCAGAAAGCGAGTCCGAGACTGCGGCTAAGGAACCTACGGAGGCAGCCAGTACCGCCCAGGATCGGAACCGGTCGGATTCATCCGTGACCTTGGCCAACGACTCTCCTGCGCCTGCAGCTGGAAATAAGCGCAAGCGCGCCGACGGAGATTCACCCAAGCCCAATGGCAAGAAGCCCTTTGAGCGTTTCAAACGTATTCCCGACACAATCAAGGTCGATCCACGACTTGCTAGCAACGAATATGTACCCTACGATTACGCTAATCGCGCGCACGCTGACCTGGTCGTCACCAAGGGCAAGGGATTCACCAAGGAGAAGAACAAGAAGAAGCGTGGATCCTACAGAGGCGGCGTGATCGACACAGTTGGTGTTAAGAGCATTCGGTTCGACGACTGAGTTGGAACGTTGGATAGGAAACCTCCTCATCCTCCCCCTTTTTAGGAGGAAATACTTGGCCCTATCTCAGCTGCCTGTTCCAAGACGACGATACTGGTGCTCCGCGTCATTCGGCTTCTCCAGTTTTCGGAGGAGCATGTCAATATCGACTATTGATATTGGCGAGGATGGAAAAGAGCACAATCGGGTCAGAAGACTAGTTTTCGTTCCTGTAGCATGGTGTTGGTGGTCAAGCAAGCTCCATATCCCATGTCCCGGATTTGCATTAGATCCCTTCGAGCATCATGGTAGATTCTAGGTCAATTAGATTATGTTCTAAGTCCAGCTTCGTCCTTACTCGATGAGTGGCACTGGTCGGTGTTGACCTCGCGCCATGAAGACAACACACCTATAGCAAGTCATGTTCATCCCAGCCCTGCGCTGCCTCTTACTTTCATGGCACCGCCTTATAGGTACCTAGGTACCTACGGGTACATGATGGTCGCACGTGATGTCCGTTGACTAATACTCTTGGCGCTGCCAACCTGTGCCTTCCTGCATCATCGGTCAGAGGCAGCTGTGCATAACCATCGCATCACTTCCTAGCACTCCTCAAAGTTCGAGAAAGGTACCGCTCTTGAGGGGTGCTTGCATTTCACTCAGCCGACATGGCGCCCCACAAGGACACCATGTTCCGCTCTGCGGACATGTCCTTGACCCAGCTCTACATCGCCAACGAGATAGGGCGCGAGGTGGTCTCCGCTCTGGGCGAGCTTGGGGTCATGGATTTCAGAGATGTGAGCAGCTGTCTCATTGACTTAAGCTCTTCCCGAACCCTGAAAATCCCTTTTGAATGGTCGGACTAACATGCTCCTCGCTCTAGCTGAACGCCGAGACCAGTGCCTTTCAACGCACATTCACGCAAGAGATACGGAGACTGGACAATGTGGAAAGACAGCTCAGTACGCGTCAAGCGTTACTATCTCATTCGGACAGTTTCTGACTGTTATACAGGATACTTTCATTCGCAAATGGAGAAGGCGGGGATACCAATCCGATCCATCTACGATTTCAATAACCCGTTTACATCGCCCTCTGCCTCGGAGATTGACGAACTCGCGGACAAGTGCCAGAGCCTTGAGAACCGGATCTCGTCGTTGAATGAGAGTTACGAGACATTGAAGCGGCGAGAAGTAGAGCTTACGGAGTGGCGCTGGGTGCTGCGAGAGGCCGGCGGGTTCTTCGATAGGGTTTGCGGACCTTCCATACTGATATTCCAATACATCTAACATGGGGATAGGCCCGGGGGCAGACCGAGGAAATTCGCCATTCCTTGGATAACGACGATGCTCCGCTGCTGCAGGATATCGAGCACCATGGCCAGGGAGAGGGCGCGGCCGATCGATCATTTTCCGTCATGAACATTGGATTTGTCGCTGGTGTCATTCCACGAGAACGGATTGCTGCATTCGAACGTATCCTTTGGCGCACGCTGCGTGGCAATCTGTACATGAACCAATCCGAGATCCCTGAACCAATCATCAACCCCGAGAACAATGAGCAAATTAGCAAGAATGTTTTTATCATCTTCGCCCACGGCAAGGAAATCATTGCGAAAATCCGGAAGATTTCAGAGTCGCTCGGCGCCGATCTGTACAGCGTGGATGAGAACAGCGAGCTTCGGCGGGACCAGATCCGTGAAGTCAACACACGTCTGAGTGATTTGGCCAGCGTCCTCAGGAACACCAAATCAACACTGGATGCTGAGCTTACTGCGATCGGCCGGAACCTGGCGCCTTGGATGGTCATAATCAAGAAGGAGAAGGCCACCTACCAGACTTTGAACAGGTTTTCCTACGACCATCAGCGGAAGACCCTGATCGCCGAAGCATGGGCACCGACGAACTCATTGGGTTTGATCAAGTCGACGTTATCAGACGTGAACGACCGAGCGGGCCTGTCTGTCCCCACCATTGTCAACCAGATCAAGACGACGAAGACGCCGCCGACATATTTCAAGACCAACCGCTTCACACTTGGATTCCAGACCATCATCGATGCGTACGGAACCATCAAATACCGCGAAGTCAACCCCGCACTACCCGCCATCGTAACCTTCCCCTTCATGTTCGCGGTCATGTTTGGTGACGCCGGTCACGGTACCATTTTGTTGCTCGCCGCAGTTGCCATGATCTACTACGAGCGGAAGCTGGAGCGGAAGAAACTGGACGAGCTCTTTGGGATGATCTTTTACGGGAGGTACATTGTTCTGATGATGGGTATCTTCTCCATCTACACCGGGCTCATCTACTGCGACGCATTCTCACTCGAACTACCATTCTTCAAGTCGATGTGGAAATGGGATAACGATGGCAAGGGTCCAACGGCTTCGCGCGTCGATGGATATACGTATCCCTTTGGTCTGGATTGGCGATGGCACGGAACCGACAACGATTTACTCTTCTCCAACAGCTACAAGATGAAGTTGAGTATCCTGCTTGGTTGGGCACACATGACCTTCTCCCTCATCTGGTCTCTGGTCAATGCTCGCTACTTCAAGACGCCGATTGATATCTGGGGCAACTTTGTTCCGGGGATGATTTTCTTCCAGTCCATCTTTGGATATCTGGCCTTTTCGATTGTCTACAAATGGGTAGTGGACTGGCAGGCTGCGGGACAGAGCCCACCTAGCTTGCTGAACATGTTGATCTACATGTTCCTTCAGCCAGGCACGCTGGAACCAGGGACTCAACCCTTATACAGGGGGCAGGCCACGGTGCAGGTCATCCTACTGCTCATGGCGTTGGTGTGCGTGCCTATCCTACTCTTCCTCAAGCCGTTCTACCTGCGCTACGAGCACAACAAGGCTCGAGCATTGGGATACCGGGGAATTGGAGAGACGAGCAGAGTCAGCGCTCTTGACAATGACGAGGACGAGGGACGAGCCTTGAACGGCGGACGCGAGAGCTTTGGGGATGACGATGACGGCATCGCCATGATCACGCAAGACATTGGCCATGGAGAGGATCATGAGGAATTCGAGTTTGGTGAGATTATGATCCACCAAGTCATCCACACCATCGGTAAGTTACGTCTCTTCCATTGGTTTCGGTTGATCAATCTAACCTAGGTCAGAATTCTGTCTCAACTGTGTCTCCCATACAGCATCCTACCTCCGCCTCTGGGCCCTGTCGCTGGCGCATCAACGCCTGTCGATTGTGCTTTGGGACATGACGATGAGGATCGCATTTGGCTTCACGGGCCTCACTGGGGCCATCATCATGACTGTCATCTTCTACGGCTGGTTCGTGCTCACCGTCTTTGTGCTGTGCATCATGGAGGGTACCAGCGCCATGTTACACTCTCTGCGGTTGCACTGGGTGGAAGCGATGAGCAAGCATTTCATGGGCGACGGCGTGCCATTTCAGCCGTTTAGTTTCAAGACGCTGCTTGAGGAGGATCCTGTTGAATAGCGGGCCTTCTTTTTGGCTTTTTAAATGTTCCCTCGGTGTAAGACTAGGACGATAGCAAACAACGGGATAGCTGTATCGTTCTATATGTAGATATGTAGCGATGTACAACATTGTTGTCGCATTGGACGTGTTTCTGTAAGGTCACACTTATCATATGCAACCATGCAAGTGTACAGACGACGTTTCAAGCGTTAACCAGTGAAATGGAGTTGCGAAGAGCGTTCGATGCTCACTCATGTTTTGTGGATCGTCTATTTACCTCATTGTTTACTCTAGCAATCCTTCCCTGGCTGACGTGCAGGAATCGTGCGGTGATATTAGACGTCAGCCGCATACACGGTCGTCTAGATGTTCCTTGTTTTGAGTCTCAGACGGATGATTGGCCATGGATTGCGGTGGCTTCCTCAAGTCCCTTCAAGCAGCTGGGTGACGACTGGAAAATGTTGGAAATTGGTGTGCCTGCAAGATATCTACGGGGGGTATAAGGAGCGGGGGTTCGCCAGGTGTAGGGGCGGTGAAGTACTACACCGCCTCATTCATTCAAGGTACCAAAGCGTCGTAAATACCCTTCTCTGCAACTGCCTGTCACTCTTCTTTACTTCTTCATTGCCGGGGGACAAGTCTTTCACTTTCCTTGTCCAAGGTGGTTATCAATCACATCGGAGCTTTCGCATCATCTATCAAGCAAGGCATTGCAATTCCTGAACCGCATCACGAACCAGGATGTCGTGGACAGGGGATATACCGACCTCGACGACTACGATCACGTCCCGAGAGAGAAGGCTCTCTACGACCAAGGATCCAAGTGAGAATGGTAAGTAGTTTTTATTCCCTGTTCATCTAGCTTTCAAGTGTGTAGTGGAAATAAGGTTGCAAGGGCCGAGCCGTCCTTTCAGAGCTTAACTATCTACCCCGCGTTCCAGTGGGAAGAAGGAGAGAAAGACGTCATCGTCATGATGGACGCTTCTTTCGGACCATTCGTCATACAAACCTTGTGTCTTTTTTTCATGCCTTGTCTGTCCTTTCTCCGTCTCGTTTGAGCCTCGAGCTCAGAGTAGCTCCGCATCCTGTCAATTCACCGTCACACTTGCACCTGTTCCCTATTTCCGTATCTCCATTTTTCTCCCCACTCTCAAAAGAACCCCACCAATTCTTCCTTCCCTCAGAATGCCTAGATACCAACTCTCCCGCCTAGAACAAGCCTCCAAAGTCCACCGCCAATTCCGCGAGTCCCACGAGGGCCACCGACCCCACGCCGGCCTCGAACCGACCCGCGCCTCCACAGGCGTCGTGTGGACGACGGAGCGCGCCTACGAACACGGCTTCCTCGATGAACCCGAGGCGTGGGCCAATCTGGGACAGGGCGCCCCCGAAGTCGACGACGATATCGCCGGGTGTTTCCCGCGGCCAGAGCAGATCGATATAAGCAACCAGGGGAGAGAGTATGGGCCCACGGCGGGGATCAAGCCGCTGAGGGAGGCGGTCGCGAGGCTGTATAACGAACATCATCGACAGGGCAAGGAGAGCCAGTATACATGGGAGAATGTGTGTATCGTGCCTGGAGGGAGGGCTGGGTTGATACGGATCGCGGCGGTGTTGGGGACGTGTTATTTGGGCTTCTTCATCCCTGGTATGTTGCAACGGAGAAAGATTATCTATCTCTGGGATATGCTAACATGTTACAGATTATACGGCTTACAACGAGATGCTCTCCCTTTTCAAAAATGTACACCCCACCCCCTTCCCGGTTCCATTCCCATCCCTCCTCTCCCAACGCTAACCCCCCACAGATCGCAGCCATCCCGATCCCCCTCGGCGAGCACGACAAATTCCACATGTCAGTCGACAAAATCGCCGAGGAAATCGCGCGCGGCATGTCCGTCTTCCTGACGTCGAACCCGCGCAACCCGACGGGCCAAATGGTCGCCAACCCTGAGCTGGCCCGCATCCAGGACCTCTGCCGCGACCGCGCCACCCTCATCATGGACGAATTCTACTCGGGTTACAACTACACGACCGACTGCGACGGCAGCGTCGTCTCGGCCGCCGCAAACGTCCACGACGTCGACGCCGACGACGTGCTGATCCTCGACGGCCTGACGAAGCGATTTCGCCTGCCCGGGTGGCGGGTAGCCTGGGTCCTGGGCCCCAAGGAGTTCATCCAGGCCATCGGGAGCTGTGGCTCCTACCTCGACGGCGGGTGCAATGTGCCCTTCCAGGAAGCCGCCGTCGCCATGCTGGATCCGCCGCGCGTAAGGAACGAGATGCAGGCCCTGCAGCGCCATTTCAAGATGAAGCGGGACTATGTCATCGGTCGGCTCGAGGCCATGGGGTTCAAGTTGCGGTATAAGCCCACGAGCACGTTTTACATCTGGCTGGATCTGAGTTCGTTGCCTGAGGGGATCGCGGATGGGTTGAATTTCTTCCAGGCGTGTCTGGAGGAGAAGACGATTGTGGTTCCGGGGATCTTTTTCGATTTGAATCCGAGTAAGAGGAGGGATTTGTTTGATAGTCCGTGCCATCATTTTGTGAGGGTCAGTTATGGGCCGAGGATGGATGTGTTGGAGAAGGGGATGGATGCTATTGAGAGGGTCGTGACGAGGCATAGGGAGGGGGAGGGGAGGAAGTCGGGTCAGGCTGTTGATGGGGAACCGTGAGGATGGCTTTTTCGGTTACCGGATAGACTGCGTCGGACCTGATGGATGGGTGACGTCGGAAGATACCAATCTGCTCTTTGGCCTGGAAACAAGTAATGGTTGATGAACAGCTCAAACAGTCATTCTGGCCCAGGAGGCTTTTGTGATGGTGTTCCTGTCCCTTTCTTTCTCGTGGTTCACAGCATTCCGCGTCCAAGGATTTCACATCCGATGTGTGATCAAATGTTGGATTGCGATATGTTCTCGGGTATGCTTGTTGTATGGATAAGAGTTGTCATCAGTCGGCGAGGAAGTAATGTACACGGGCGATTGTATGGCCAGTATTCGCGGCGAGCGGCGTTCCACCTCGTTGCAGAGAGTCCTTGGGTCTTTAATGCTTACTTTCCACTGCAGCTTTGCACGAGGGCGTAGGTTTCAAGTCCATCTTTCCCCCCCAAGCCCTCCCCTTAATTCACTGTCCTCTCCTCCTTTTTTCAATTTCTGTTCTTTTCCCTCTTCCGTTTCCCTTTCCCATCCAGAATCCAAAACTCGGACCCTCTCTTCCTCCTCTCTCCCCCTCCCCCTTTACCTCTTCCCCCTCCTCACCCCCTTACACACACCCGCATCCCCACTACTTCTTCCCATACCACTCCTCGGGCATATCCATCCCCACCCGCCTCGCCGTCAACCGCACCCGATCCTCCTCGCTCATCCCCAGCCCCGGATTATACCGCTCCACCAGCGTCACGTACTGCCTCTGCGCCGCCACGTACTTTACGAATTGCTCCGCGAGCTGGGCTTGCGCTAGTGCTGCGTGGCTGCTCTGCCTCTGCCTCTGATTCTGATTCTGGCTATGCTTTTGCGTTTGGTTTTGGTTTTGGGTTTGAGTGTCGTTCTGAGCGGGTTGTGCGAGTTGGGAGGCGAAGGCGGCGCGGATGCGGGTTTGCAGCGCCGAGGGGGACGAGAGGCGCGAGCGGGCGGGGGTTTGTGCGGTCGTCGTGGTGGTGCTGGGTTGGCGGACGGGGAGTTCGCGGAGGAGGTGCCGGTAGAGGGAGAGGAGGTGGGTGCGTGAGGGGGCGGCCATGGTTGGATATGTATATGTGGATATATGTCCAAATGGTGGACTAGTTTATTTGTAATGTAGGAGGATGAAGTCGTAGATGGGAGGATATGTATGTCGTGGGATGAGTATGATTGTTTAGACGGCGAGAGGCGGGAAAAGTAATGGAGTAGAAGACGGAGAGTGCAATGGTGAAGTCAATGAAACTCTGGGGACGGGGTGAATTGCGGACCTCCGAGGTTTTTGTGCACGGACCACCGAGTTTTCACGCATTCAACCTCACGACTGCCAGACATCAACATCTCCCTGTTCAACGACACTGAAGCCATGGCGTCCACTTCGATAACCGCGCAGTTTATTTGCAATGGCTGTATACGTACTCTACGACTACAGTTTCGACCCCATGCACAGACGCGACCGATCCTGCAAACGCGCGGTCTTCGTACCCGTCTCCGCGCAAGACCCACCGCCAGAGTACCTGTTGCTCCAGGAAGAACATCGCCAGCGCCTACGACATCTGAGACTTATGAATTTCCAACAACGACCGCAGAAATAAATCAAGAACATCCTCCAGAAACAAGCCCAACCTCAGAACCGCAATCCACGTTTCGGCCTTCTCCACCATCCAGAGACCCCTTCCAGTCCTTCCCCGAACCAAAACCTCCATCTCCACCCAAGCCTACAAGGAAATCAAAAGACAAATCCCCTCCCTCCGTCCAACTCACCGACTCCATGCACTGGTACTGGGAAACCATCCCTCCTACCTCCGCCCAAAAGACCGCAGCAGACACATGGTTCACCAAGGCCGCGAAACCGCAATTCCTCCGCTCCGTCGCCCTCTTCCGCATGTTCCCCGACTCCGACGTCCCAGAGGTGGCATTCGTAGGCCGCAGCAATGTGGGCAAGAGTTCGCTGCTGAATGCGCTGGTCGGCGCAGATATAAGGAATGGATTAGCGCGCACGAGTAAGACGCCTGGCTGTACCAGGACGCTGAATCTTTACGGCGTGGGGCCCATGGACGGCGTGCGCATACGCAAGGGGAAGAACAACGGACATGATCGCATCGTAGGGATAGGGGGGCTCCTGATTGTCGATCTGCCAGGCTACGGCGAGGGAAGTCTGAGCGAGTGGGGTCCGGAAATCATGAAATATCTCGTCAATCGGAAGCAACTGCGGCGCGTGTTTGTCCTGATTGACGCGGGAGTCGGGATCAAGGACAGGGATAGGAGTCTGTTGGCCAGTTTGCGCATGGCCGGCGTGCCTCATCAGGTCATTCTCAGTAAGCTGGATAAGATCTATCTGCCGCAGACGGGCAAGGAGATGACGCGGAATGATTTGAAGGCGAAGCATGCTGTACAGCCTTTTGGATCCGCAAGGCAGCTGGCGCAGACGATGGAGGCCATGAGGGATGATGTGAAGCCGCCAAATGCGGCGGGTGCGCTGGGCGAGTTGCTTACTGTGAGTTCGGAGATTCTGGTCGATGGGAAACGGCTCGGGGTTGACGCGGTGCGCGTGGCCGTTTTGCAGGCTGCGGGGGTCAAGTATGAAGCGAAGAAGGCGAAGAAGTGGAAGACGTAGAATCGGTTGGTATGGTAGGAGGTAGATGGTGGTCGAGATAAGCGTTTCAAATAGCGCAAGAATGATACCCAGAGGAGCTGGTTTGGCCCGCACTTTATATCAGCGCGCCCTCGTTCATGATGATCTCCTCCTGCTTCCTCTTGATCTCCAGCTTCCTTTCCCTCTCCGCCATCTCCTTCTCCTTCCTCCTCTTCCGCTCCATCCTCTTCTCCTCATACTCCCTCTGCAGCCTCTCCTTCTCCGCCCTCTTCTTCTTCTCATATTTCTCCGCCACTACAATCCTCCTATGCTCCCCTTTCGTGATATGCCACGGCACATCCAACACCTCCTTCTTGAACCTGGCCGTCTCCAGCCAAGCCTTCACCTCTTCATCCGTCGTCTTGACGATCCAAACCCTCTTCAACTCGACCTGCTTATTCCCCCTGAACTCGGAAATAGTGCCTTTCACCTTTAACACTGTCCCGACGTCGATCTCCTCACCGTTGACCATGACCGCAAAGTTCCCTAAACCACTGTACACATTTACGTTCTCGACCATAGTGTTAGACGGGCTCTGGGCGGGGTCATATTCATCAGGCCTAAGACGGATTATTTTCACTTCAATCGTGACACCGCTGCTGTCGTCGAGCGTGAAGATCGTGTAGCGGGGATTGACGTCGTCGATGGCGACGATGAGGCCGACGAGGCAGATGTAGCGGATGGGGTGGTTGAGATGGAAGTAGATGCGTTGGCCTGGTCGGTGCTATATATCAGCACAAAGTCATTTTCCTTACAGATATTGAGATAGCAGGATGAGGTATTGTCTGAAGTGGTTGCATGATGATACAGTAGATATCTCCAGCGTACCTTGAAACTCGGGAACGGTCTGGAGCGCCTGCACGTCGGCAGCCGTCATCTTCACCCAGGCATCGTAGGTAGGCGAGATGCGGAAACAATAAGCGGGGTAGAGTTTATAATTCGGACTGATGTGCGTGGACATGTCATATTGCGGGCTGCACAGTGCAAGCGGATGAAATGATGGTGAAGAGATGGGGACGCGGGGTTGGTTTGGCAGAGCTGACGCGAGGGAACGCGAAAGCACATGACTTCAGCTTGGCATACCTAGTTAACGCTCCATATTCGGACTAGCCTGATGTCTGCCAGATGACGGATGATGGCAGCACATGCAAGACAACTCCCCCTCCATCATCTTTCCCTCTGTTGCCCGAGTCCTGCATCTGACGCGGCCAGTCGATAATGCGCCGGACCCAGAATGAACATGCCGGGTGCTTGAGCTTCAGCTACATCGCTCCACGACTTCAAAGTGACGGACCAAGTCATGAAGTGACACTGATTGCTGATTGCCCGTGCTCTTGGGAGATACTCGACACAAATGAACAGCAAACAGCCAAGCAACTCATCCACGCAAGCAGGCGCCCTGCCGGAACCTGACGAACGCCCCATCGAGGCGGTCTGCAGCCCTCCTGCAAGCCCAAAGATTCCGACCTCGTGGCCCGAGAGCATGGCATGGCATGCCCCCATGAGACTGACCGACGCTTGCTTGAATGAATCCCGGGCGAATTGTCAGCTTTTCGCCGCCTCGAAAATGGGCGAATCAGTCATAAGACGCGCGGTGGTACATCCAGCGTGGTTTGGATTGATGTCGTAGCAGTCGCGACTGGTGCTCTTTCGCCCGGCTTTGTGTGATATACTAACCTTCACAGAGGGGAAGCTTGAGCCTCAGTCTACGTTAGAATACCATCGCCCATCCTCCGTACCCTCTACAAGATTAAGATTCCAAGTCGCGATGCGCCTACCGCCTTATTTCTTTCTCAGCTTCTTTATTTCCAGCCTTCCTCTCACCATCGCACACCCCGAACCTCGACCAGACCCTGATCCAGACCCTCTTCCCCAGTTCACAAATAATGCGCCTTTCTCCGGCGCAATCTATATTGTCAATACTGACGGCCAACCCATCACCTATACCTCCGGGGTAGACCAGAACCTCTGCCCAGCGCAAGCCCCAGTAAGCTGTGGCACGATCAATCAACCCAGCTGGTGGGCCATACCTTTGGACACTGTCTGAATCCCCTCTGATCTGCGGATATAGGTGCTGCCCCAACTCGTACACTTGCGCCGTCCCCGCTTCCTCCAACGGCCTCATAGGCTGCTGCCCCTCTGGCTCTTCGTGCGCGGGCCCTTTAAACCAAGCCAGCGTCTCCACCGTGACTGTCTACGCCTACCCGCAACCCCAACGACCGACCATTACCGCCCTCGTAGTGCAGGAGCCACAGCAGCCCTATCAGCAGGGGTTCTGCAGCACCTTGACGGCGAAGGGACCGGGCTTGCCGACGACGAGGCAAGGTGACTGTGGCGTTATCCTTGTTGTGAGTGAGGGGGTGGTTAGTTGGCGACTGTTGAGTTATATGGGTTTGAGCATTGTGCTGGGGTTGCAGGTTGCTTTGGGAAGGATGTTCCAGTGGTTCTGATATGGGTTTGGGTTATGTGATGAGTGTTCGGCGTTTGGAAGGGGTTGGTATTTGAGAGATGGATTCGTATGACCGAGGAAATAATGAGTTATACGGCATTTTATGAACTTTTTCCTCGATGGATTACCGACGAACCTCACACTAGCAGTCAGCATTTTGTGCAGAGGAAACCATGCGCTGCGCAACTTACTTTGCAAATGCCTGTCCTTGATCAACACTCCTTAGTCAACACCAAGTCGAGACCATGGGCCCCGTCCAGCCGCAGTCAACAACGCAGCTCGTTGGCTGCAAACCCGTAGCGGTGCGGCCCGCAAATAGCTGGCGTAGCCAGTGCATTATTAGGAGAGGACATCAGGAATCGGTCTACGACGCAACAGACGAGTCTCTTCTCGAATTGGCTGGGAAATGTGATCGGCTCTTATGTCTGTCGAAGTCATCATTTCTCATGACCAGCGGTAGCCACTTCCAAAATCTCCTCCTCCAGCCCTGAAACATGCACAACCTTCACTCCAGCATCTTCCAGTCTCCTCCGCCCTTGATTCTCCCCCACAAATTTCTCGGGTTCGCTGACGCCGACGTAAACGGTACTTATCGCAAGCGTTCCGTCTTTCCTCCTCGTCCTTAATATCCGCTCCACGCAGGGCAGGTTCCCGCTTAATCGGAGGTTACACGGCTCCATGGTCGTATACAGTATCGTAGCCTCGGGTAGCACCGTGCCGACTTCTTCCTCTGAGACGCCGTGAGACTCGGCGTATTTCTGCAAGCAGCATTGCTCTGCGTGTGTGTTTCCTGGTAGCTCTAATGTATATCCGGTAGCTATTACGGTGCTGGACGAGGCGTCTATGAGGAGCGCGCCAACGCGGTAGTTGCTGGGCTTGGGCGGGGATTTGCGGGCTTCGTCGAGCGCTTGGCGCATGTATGAGATGTGATTGCTGGCAGCCATTACTGCGAGAACAATCCAAAGAAGTCAATCTATCAATCGTTGCGGAGGAGGAGTGAATGGTGCCAGGGGAAGCACTGAGATCTCCTGGACGTGCGCGGAGTTGAAGATGAGCATGGAGCTATGACCACCACTAAATAACGTGCTTAATCAGCCAACACACGGTCTCACTCAAAGCACGATTTGGCGAAAAATCGTCAAATATTCAACCCACTATAACTCAGTCAATATGGCAGCTATTGACTTAGCTCTTGCAGCAATAGCTTCGCTGGAACCAGAAGAAAAGGTTAATTATACTCAAATTGCTGCAGAGTACGGTATTGAGCGCTCAACTCTGCCAAAGCACCATCATGGGGTCCATCAATCCAATGCTGAGAACATTACCAATCATCGAAATCTCAACACCTCACAGGAAAGAGCCTTTATAGAGTATATTAAGAAGCTTAATAAGATTAGCCTACCTTCTACAAGTCAAATGATACGAAACTTTGCGTCAGAAATCGCTGGAAAGTCTATGGGCAAGAGCTAGGTTTCCCATTTTGTGAAGTGCTACCAAGATGAGCTTATATCACGCTAGAGCTCTGGGATTAGCACTGCATGCCAAAACGCCAATTCAGTATAGAAATATAGCCTATACTTTGAGCTCTTGAAATGCAAAATCGAGGAATATAAGGTCGACAGCCAGCATATATATAATATGGATGAAAAGAGCTTCCTTATTGGGATGGTCAGCAAGTCAAAAAGGCTGTTCACCCGAAGCCTATATGATGATGGAAAGCTCAGAAAAACACTCCAGGATGGCAACAGAGAGTGGATTACAACAATAGCCTGTATTTGCACCGATGGCTCAGCACTAAAGCCAAGCCTGATTTACTAGACAGCTTCAGATAATATACAGGACACCTGAGTGCAAGATTTTAACCCAGAAGAGGATGAGGCCTACTTCACCTCATCTATATCAGGCTGGACTAATCACGATATTAGGCTTAGCTGGCTCAAAATGGTCTTTGATCGGGAGACTAAGGCTAAGACAAGGATATCCTGGAGGCTCTTGATCCTCGATAGCTATGGATCTCATGTGACAATGAGTTTTATCGACTATTATGAGGCTAACAAGATCCTACTAGCTGTATTTCCATCTCACAGTACTCACACGCTTCAGCCACTAGATATATGTATCTTTGGGCTACTCACAAGCATGTACAGCTTCTGTCTCACTGAATTTTTACACAGTTGCCAAGAGCTCTTGAGTATTACAAAGAGGAACTTTTGGCAGCTATTTTGAGCTGCCTGGGATAGCGCTTTAACTAAAACGACTATCCTGAAGGTCTTTGAGGCCACTGGGCTAGCTCCCTTTAATCTGGAGAGAATCCTTACCCAGCTTAAGGCCCGCCAGGATGAACGTCCATCCTCAAGCAGCAGCAGCTCATCAGTACTCAGTGCGAGTAACTAGCGAAAAATTGAGACTCTATTACGGGAAGTTGTCGAAGATATTTACGATTCAAAGACTGCAAAGCTCTCTCATACAATTCATACAATTGTAGCTCAGAAAACAATCCTTAAGCATAAAGTTAAGCAGCTCTGCGAGGTCTTACACAATGAGAAAAAGTGCCGCAAAAGAGGCAAGACTCTCCTACTCGAGCTACCGGAGGATTATAATAGTGGAGCTATTTTCTAGTCCTCATCCAAGGTGCAGAAAGCTTGTAATCACTAGATAGAAAAAGATGCTGAGGAGAAGGCTGTACAGCTTCAAAAAGATAAGGATAGTAAGTGGAGAGAGGAGCTAAAGCTTCAAAAAGTAGCTCCGCTTGAGGAGAGGAGGCGCGAGAGAGCTGCTGCTAAAATAGAGCAGGCTCAGGCACATGAGCAGAAGGCTCTTCAAGCTCAAGAACTTCGGGAGGCTCGGGCAATTGAAAATCAACTCCGCAATGAGCTCAAAGCTTCCAAAAAGGGTAAGCAGTGTAGCTGTAAGGCTTCAGCAAAAAGACCTAAGGATATTGAGCCTGCTGAGCCTGAGTTATTGCCTGTTGAAGTTGAGGTGCCTAATGCTGGCTCCTCAATGCGCAGCCGCCAAATCCACCTCCCTGAGCACTTTAGGTAGCCAATGAGACCATAGGATTCTCTTTGGGGCGCTCTAATTATTACTACAAAAAATCTTACCATTTTACAATATATATACAGCTCTACAGCTTCAAGTTTGTAGATGGCGACTATCCAAAAATCGTGCATTGAGTGAGACCGTGCGTTGGCTGATTAAGCACGTTAAAGCTTGGCCGTCGATCCTGAGCCGATCAGATCGCGCTAATGCGCGTGGCTCAACGCGTGCGCCACCAGCGGAAACGCGTCTTCAGTTCCAAGGTTCACTCACCTTTGATCTTCGCAATCTACTCTTACCTTTCGATCGTCTCTTCTCTTAGTTCTCGACTTCCCTCCTCTTACTTTACGATCTTCTCTCTTCTCGATCTTCTGCCCACTTACCTCGTCTCTCCCCTCACATCAATACAATGCCGCGCCGACAAAAGAAGCAGCCCGTAGAGAGCGAAGAGGAGGCCTTTAATCACGACTTCGACGAGGAAATGGACGACGCACCGCCCAGCATCGACCCGTACGCGGTGCTCGGCCTCGAAACGACCGCCACAGAAGACGACGTCAAGAAGGCCTATCGCAAGCTAGCACTGAAACATCATCCCGGTACGCAACTCGCCCCCTCACTTCGCATACACCACAAAAGCTAACGAAACCCACAAGACAAGGTCCCCGAATCCGAAAAAGCCGCCGCCAACAAAACCTTCCAAGAGATTGCCTTCGCCTACGTCGTCCTCTCCGACTCCGCACGGCGCGAGCGCTACGACCGCACGGGGAGTACCTCCGAATCCGTATCCGACGATCCGGACTTCGACTGGCTGAGCTTCTACCGCGAGCAGTTCGAGAATGTGGTCACGGAGGAGAGCATCCAGAATGTTGCGAACGAGTACAAGGGCAGTGCGCGGGAGAGGCGGGATCTCTTGGATGCGTACACGCAGTTTGAAGGCAACCTGGACAGGGTGTATAGCACGGTGATGCTGAGTGATATTCTCGAGGACGATGATCGGTTCCGCAGGATCATTGATGAGGAGATTGAGAAGGGCTCGGTGGAGAGGTTTGAGGCGTATGAGCGGATTAACAATGATGCTGCGCGGGAGAGGGCAAAAGAGCGGGAGCGCAAGAGGCGCGAGGAGTTTGACAAGCGACATGGCAGTACGAAGGAGGCGGCCGAGAAGGCGAGGGCGAAGCAGAAAGCGAAGGGGAAGCAAGGTGCTGATGGCGGTATGGCGGGTCTCGCGGCGCTCATACAGCAGAGGCAGAAGGCGCGCATGGGGAATATTGGGAACTTGATCGATAATTTGGAGGCAAAGTATGGAGGAAAGTCCCGGGGAAAGAAGAGGGGCGCTCGCGTGGACGAACCTAGCGAGGAGGCATTCCAGGCTACGAGGGCGAAACTCGATGCAAAAAAGAGCAAAGCGAGTGCGACCCGTGCTCCTCGCGGCAAGATGAAGGTGGTGCAAGAAGACGATCAGGATGACGACAGCGAAAGTATCAACCTGGAGAGCAAGGAGGAGGAGGAGGAGGAGGAGGAGGAAGAGGAGGAAGCTTCGCCTCCGCCAAAGTCCAAGAAGCAGAAGACGGTGAATGGTCGTGGTCGCGCTAAGGTTAAGGCTTAGGTTTCGTGTACAGGTGATGGCTGGCGCCAGGGTTTAGTTTCATAGGTGGTTCATGGCGAAGGAGTTGGGGTGCATCTGGGCTTTGCATTCTGTCTCGCGGAGTTGGCAGTTCGGCGTTGGCTGACCACAATGGGCCACATGATGCCTGGGTACCGAATTTACATTTTCCGAATGGCTCGAGACATTGCACTGTCACTTGCTCTATCATACGCATTATGGAAGGGACGCAAACTCCCTCATCCTACGAACATTTCACTGCCGTGCATCACAATCCGTACTTTTACGAAACCCGATTTCGAACGGAAGACTGAAGCTGAAGCAACCCAACAGCCGTACTGCCTCGTCGCTTAGCTCTTGAGCCAAATGGCCTTTTTTGCCTTGCCCCATCCCTCCTCCATCGAGGAGAGTCTCTACCATACAAATCTGTGTTTCAGCTCCGTTGTTTCTACATACATCACCCCCGCCGCTATTGCCATACCTACCCTGCATCCTTCCTCATGTACAACCATTAGCGAGCACCTCGATATTCAACGGCCGATGGAAATCGCCTTCCCGGTGAATAATGTGGGGTCGACCTCACTCACCTTCCAAGCTTGAATACGGAAAACGCCGTATCGGTTTCCTACCGGCATACACTGTAGATTTTGGTTTTCAGCTGGACATGGATGTGAGAAGTGTAAGATAGATGGGATACGGTAGGCTAGAGCTGGGAAAGGCAAAAGGCGTTGGCCCTTGCAGCTAGTCTAGATCTGAGATCTATGCAGCCTTCGTATCGATGCACGGTCAGTGTCGCCTACCGGGGTAATGATGCTTGGGGATGGTGTTGGTAGACTCGTGCTGGATTAGGAGGGGAGTGCGAGGGAGACACGTGCTGGGGCTATGGGACGTTACACACATATATATTAAAACATGAGCTTTGGCCAACATCCCAATGAACCGGTTTGGGTGAGTGCTCCGTGAAGCTTGATCTTGTTCGGGTGACGAGAAGGCCCGTAGAACTTCCGGTCGTGGGGTCTACGGAAAATCGGCTGACGACCGGGGAGAGGTCGAAGGGCAAACGTCCATTCCCAGGGTTGTCTACCAAGTAAGTGTCAGGAAAATCAGAAGGTAGGCGTAAGGCTGCACGATCAACATTCTGTTTGCCTGTTCCACAGTTAGGCTTCGTGCTTGTCGACCGATTTTCACGCCACCGAGTTTCGCCTCGCGAAACGGATGTAGTCTACACCGTTTGAGGGAGGGGCTCGTGTTGCCTACCTACACCGGCGTACAGCCTCGCGATCAGCTGTGCATAGCCCCTTCAACTAGATCTGGCTAGTAGATCGTATAATTATGCGAGGCTGTTGGGGGTTTGGGTTCCTGCTACATTGCTGGGGAGGCTCAATATGTTGGGGCTGTTTACATCGGCATTGGCAGCGTGAGAGTGACATGATGTTGTTCCGGGCCGAAGGTACTGTCCGTTCAACACGGTTCAACAGATGTCAAATGGCGTGGTCTGCTTGGCTACGGTCTTCATTCTAGGCGGCAACTTCGACGAGTTCGGTCTCATGAGGGTGATGCTTGCAATAGGAACTGCCCGGGGCAATACAGGATGGATCAACCAATTGGACATCGGCGCATAGTCTCCGCAACTGGGCCATTAGCGTGGCCATGTACCGAAAGTTAGCGTAGGCAAGTTCTCAGATGGTCAATAAGGCTGGACAACAGAGGATATTGAGGGTCTGCCCCTGCCTTACCACCTTGTCTACGGCGTCTCAACGCTGTTAATGGCCATTACGCTCGCCATGAATACCGGTCATGGGTAGTTGATTGTCCAACTCTCGGCTCCGTCATCGCATCCCCATCTGGCCAGGAACTCCCGGTCCCTCTTTCATTCTTGGTCCCTTGGTGAGCTGATCGGTTGACAGGCAGCTCAACATACCAGGGCCGCAGTTTGCTGAGGCGAACGGGACGTCACAACAAACTCGTACTGACGGTTCCTTCATCTGAACTCCGATTGGCAACGGCTCAGCTATTCTCGTGTATGACAATGCCTTGACCAATCGAGACCGTGAGGCATCTAGTGTCGGCGGCCTTGTTTGCCAATTCTGGTTGGAAGGGATTAGATCTGAGTTGAATCACCGTAGTCCAGTTTTCTGTGCCACCTAAAATAAATGAAATATTTTCTTGGTCTCCGCGTTCGGTCGTACTGACTTTGCCGTGCCAGTGTACTTCACCGGATTCTTCGCATTCGGAGTCCAAAGGAAGACGAGAAAAAGATATAAAAGCAACAGACTACGCACGCTTTGGATCACCATCCTCTCCAGCGCAGACCAGCAACAAAAAGCAAAGCAACCTCAAACAACCAAAGCTTCCAGGTCAGTTCACTACCAGGTTCACGAGTTTGACAATCAACTCACGTCATCACAGCTTCCATTCCAACCATCATCATGCATCCCAAATTCATTCTCGGTCTCCTCAGCGCCCTTGCCGCTACCTCTTTCGCCTCACCCACTCCCGCCGACAACGCCGTCGCCGAGGTCGCTGACTTGGTTCAGCGTGAGGCCAACGCCGAGTTTGACAAGCGCGCCATCATCCGCTGGAACGCTTCTGGTGGATGCCGCACCGATTGGAGCGGCCGTTGCAATGCCGCCTGCCGCTCTGAGGCTTACAACAAAGGCTGCAAGGCCGGCACTGTTGGTTCCGCCATTGACGGAGGCGATTGCACGAATCCATTCAAGAGCCACTGCAAGTGCCACTGCGAGGTCTAAGATATCGGTATCTCGTATCTGAACGGAGTGGCTGGATCGGAAAGAGGGATAAGGGAAATGTATTGTATTGTTCTCGCGCAGAGTTGTCTGAAGGAGGATCCAACCGGCAGGAGAGGCATACGACAGACGGGGATCCTGCGTTCCTTCCTTTGGATGTTAACAATGTCATTCATTCCCACTTGATTGTATTCTCAGATTCTTGAAGTATCCGCAGCCACCTGCGAGTGAAGTGATTTCCTCATGTTCACAGGTCTTGCCGAAACCAATCTGACTGACATGCTCTAGTCTCTCCCGGGATGGAAGGAAATGCAGTGGCTCAAGGCATGAGTACGGTGAAAGACGGACCCGGAATCAATGTTGTAATAGGTTGCTGAGGCTGTCTTCAAGGTATCCCCAGGTCTGCCTCATCTTACTGAGTATATACCTATGTAAAAACAGGATTTATTTTGAGTGTACATGTGCTGCAGATACGTCAAAACATTGGAGGTTAAAATAGACGACCGAGAAACTCTAGAGTTAGTACTAGTCCGTTGGCGGAGGATCTTCGTATAGCTAGCGAATACGATTGGTTCACATAATCTGCCCTGTGGGGTCCGAGTATTACAGTCATACCTAGTTTCTTGCGGCCGCGGACAAAGTTTGCACCCATTTTATGGCACCAAAAACCTGCGACATCTTCTCCAAACAACATTCCATAACGGATAACCTGTAGCAACAGTCATGCCTCCCCACCTCTACATCGTCCGTCACGGGCAGGGATTCCATAATCTCACGGTACGTGCACAAAATCTAAACATCGCCCAACTGCGGAAACGGATATAGATGTAATAACACGGCAGCAGGGTAATCCTAACATCTTAGATCCCCTTCTCACACCAGAAGGAAAAGACCAGTGCCGAGCGTTATGCGAATCATTCCAAGATCATGACAAAATCGATCTTGTCGTTACATCCCCTTTGCGCCGCACCATTCAGACCGCATCTTTAAGCTTTGGCCCTGTTTTGGCGCGAAGTGTGCCATTCGTTGCTGTCCCTGAAGCCCAAGAGGTGGGTGTCTTGGCACACCGGGACTTACAACAATCTAACTTGTATTTCAGGTTGGTTCGCATAACAGCGACAAGGGACTTCCGCCAGCTCAGTTGAAAGAAGAATTGAAAACGCTTTTCGAGGGAGATGACCTGGGATTCGATATCAACAAGCTGGATCTCAGCAATGTGAAAGACGGATGGAACAGCAAGGTAGATGGTTCTCTGTGTGAGTTGGCAGAAGCTCTAACATGCTCCAGACCGGGTACTGGGCCTGGAATAAGGAGGCAATAGGAAGACGTGCCGCCGATTTGCGTAAGTGGTTATATACCAGGCCAGAGAAGCGGGTAAGTCTTCGTGTTTCCGTCACTGAAACAGCCTTTCTGAGCAGCACCAGGTCATTCTCGTCACTCATGGCGCTTTTGTCCACTTTCTCACGGAAGACCTTGGCGGTATGATTGATTACTTGTCTGAGACGGCATGGAAAAACTGTGAGCTACGCCAGTTCGTATTCACGGAGACATCTACAGCGGATGATCCTCATCTCGTAGAGACTGCTGAGAGTCGTCAAAGCAGAGGCCAGGCTGGGAAGGAAGAGGATCCACACGTCTTGGAAGACATGAAGGGCGCGGTTGACCATCAGGTCGAAAGAAATTGAGCACCAACTGTTAGGTGCGGGGTGGCACCCTCAGTTGTGCCTCGCCATGTCTTGCATATCATAGAATAGACTCACATAGAATGAGGACAGAGAACATTGTATTGCCTTTGATTTTGACATGACCACAGTTCCCGGTCTCTTCAAAACAGGCAAGCTTTCCCCGCTTATCCACAGTACAAAGCCGAAATTACAAATAATTTTCCAGTGGAAGACCGGGTATTACTGAACTTCTTTCACGTTTCCATCCCTGGCAACATCTGCAGAAGACGCGGCTTCCACCTCGCGCGAAATCTGTCGAAGTCTTCCAAGATAGTAAGCGACCGACGCTTCCCGTGGGAGCTCACGTAGATGTGTATAGAATCCATTCTTTAATTCTCGTCGTTCCATCTCCTCAACAACATCCTTGGGCCAATCTTGAAATTCGATTTGATGTACGAGCAGGGGAAATTCGGGTCTAAAAATGACAAGTGGAGATATAGAACAACTTCCTCCCCAATCAGAAGTGAACACGCCAACCAAGAAGATTTGGCGTAGTCTGCGGCGGATCTTAAATGGTGACGGAGCACCTCCTTCAATGAAATGGTAATCGGGCCGTGCAAAAAATGGCGAGATCTTAGGAAGATGCAGGGAAACTTGCAGCTTCGGAATCGCGGCTAGTGGGAACAAGTAGTGTATCAAATGCCGCTCTCTTGCGTCGATCCAGGAATAATCGGCATCCCCATGGTCAAGCCAGAGTTCAAGGCTCCTCAGCTCTGGGAAGCTGGTGATGACTGCGTCGAGCTGCTCCCATACCCGCCAGCCGTCTGTGTGCAAGTATGAGCTACCTTGATAATGACCTGCTCCATCCCTGGAATTATTGGCGTCCCGCCAGGCCCTCCATTCGGGTGAATTTGCCATCTCTCTAAGCACTTTGAAGGGAAAGACGAGAGTGATGCAGATCTTTCTCAGTGTTGGAAGCAGATTCGAGACGGGAGTATATAAAGGCGCTTTTCTATGAAGCAGCTCGGAACATATCTCAGCCATCCTGGCCAGCGTTTGTAGATCAGTAACATTGACAACCGCGCGACGAGCTAAAGTCTCGATGATCTCATCGTGGCTGTCAAAGGGTTAGTGGCGAGGCCGGAAAGGGAGGGTTTAACAAACATTACTCTGCAGACATGTAGCAAGGCCGAGAATGGATGTTGTATCCTGTGCTTCCCTTTCGCACCCAATGCGATCTCTTCGCATTGCCAATGGGAGCCCCATGAAGAACTCAGACGCCGTACCCATTCCTCATATCCGGCAAGGGACGTGCTCTCAACCACTCCGCCGCTTGTTGGATTATGTCCGGCGATGAGTGCTTGAAGCAAGGGCGGATCCAGCGCCTCATAACGTTCGAGACCTGTCTGCCACGGATCTTGCTCACAAAGTGGCTGCGTGCAAGCCGTCATGCGAAGGTGGTCGCCATGAGACGTAATGTGCAAATCGATACAGTCGGAAAGGTGTCGATAGATGTTGAGGCGAACCTCGACCGGGAGCAAGAGAAAGGGAGAACGAGAGTGGGGTGTCATGATGCAAAAGTCGATGTGAAAAACGGGGCTCTATCGGTGATGATTCACTCAGACATACTACAAAGGGCCTGGAATGTATTAATGATGTGGTGAGGGGAGGTGGCCATGGGAAGGGCAAGCTCTGAATTGAATTAAGTTACGCACAGACCCCGACAGCTTTAACGTTGCTTATATAAGCCGCCCTTTCATATGCATTTACTTGTATACAGTAGAGTAACAACTCGTGCTCTACGCTGCCAAAGTGTCAATGATAGTAGATTCTTAAGGTTCTGTGTATTTCCTCCCGGTACGTGGCGGCGTTCAATCAATCGACTGACTTGCACACATTATACCATTGTCCACTCCAGATGTCTGTTCCCCTCGTGAGCTCCCATCGCATGGATCAGCATGCGCTACTGATGACACCCTCTCTTCTCGTAGAGACAGGGAGCAAGCTTGTCGCATCTGATAAAGAGAAGAATCCATCTTCAAGTCCTTTCGTTACATCGGCACCACCAAAACACAGTTATTGGAGCATGTACTCCAATTGTAGGCATGTTATCCTCACCAATCAGTTTACCTTATTCTCCGTCCCGGGCGCGGGGTGCGATTTCGACCTGTTCCACGCTGTCTTACGGAGTTGACTTCTGGATATGGCGTTCCTGGACGAAACCACGACGAAGGTTAGGCCTGGTCGCGTATTCACCACCAAGTATGTGAGTTGTGGCCATTGAAATCACGCCCCGATACGTTAGGGTTAGAGAAGCTAAGTGATTTGATGTATTGAAACAAAATACTCTAGAGAAACATTGAAGCTATGTCCAAGGAAGTAACGATAGGCTAGAGAGTAGAGATATATATAATATATGTTGTATCTGTCTTCCATTTTCGAAATCCTTGGGGAAGGCGCACTTGACGCTATATAATCATGAAGACTTTTCAAAGATATTCAGTGAGTACGAGAAAATCATAACAATCCAACCGCCGTCAGCACTTGAGCGCTATGTGCTATAAGCCATTCTGCACGCGACTAAGTTTCGAGCCCACATAGGGGTCTACAAGAATTGTCCCTCATGGAAGTAGTCTGCCTCTCTTGCAGTAGCTACTTATTCTGCAGGGGGCTGAGGGACCTCGGGTGTCTTATCTGTCAACGGGACAACGATCTTCTCCCCGTTTTGTTCTTCCTCAATCCTGGGTCTCTTGGCCGGCGACGGGTTTTCCTCAGTTTCTTCCTGCTGCAGCGCCGCACGCTTGTTTCTGATTGCCTGCGTACCTGCCTCATAGGCTTGTCGAAACAGGTCACCATCATCGTCATCCGCTTCAGGATTTGGGTTTGGTGGAGTTGCAGCCGTCATCAGATTCGGCTGTGAACCTTGTGTAAGGGTTTGTTTACTGTTTTGCCCGGTCGACGCTGATCCATTCACAGTTTGATTCTGAGCCCGCTGCGTTGATGGATGGCCAACGGTAGCTGCCGTCTGGCGGTGCGTTTTGTCTGGGGAGCTTCCGTACAGATCGGTTGCTTGTTTGTCCAAAGGGGATGAGGGTAGTTCCCCGACTTCGTCGTGCCGCTCCCTCCTATCAATGTCATAAGAAGTCAACCAATCGTCCGATGTCTCTGCCGCGGATATCCAGAGGCCTGTAGCTGTTCGCGCTGTCCCTTGTTCAATGTTGTGGAGATTTCGTGTTCGAAGAACAGTCTTATCCGAACTTAAAAGTTGCATTTCCTGTAACCGACGCTCGGAATGCGTCATCTCTGGGTTAGACGTTGTTTCCCCACGATTATTTTCAATTTCTTGCCTGACCTTCTCGAGGGCAGCGAAGTCAATGCGGGTGTCTAAAGCACGAGGAGAAAGTTTATCTGTGTACATCCCAGTACCAGTCCTGATACGCCGGGCCCTGGGGTTCCATAAGTGGAGTTCGCCCGGAGGAATGCTCGACGGGGAGAGTTTCCGCGACAAGTCCGCACCCTTTCTCTTCTTCTTGGACTTAGTGTCCTCTGTTTTCAGACCGTAGCCTCCAACTTCGTGCTTATCGAAGTAGTCGAGGATCTGCCGCCGCCATTCCATTGGTGGGTAATCTGCCATTCCTATGACGACGGGCACCGATCGTCTAGCTTCATGGGCTGGCTGCCTCCTATATCCGAATGGAGGTTCCGCTTCGTGTAGATTAGCGATGCGCTTCACGCGGAAATCTGGATTTTGCCAATACAGGAAATCTTCCAGCTTGACAGTAGCATGAATCCTGTCTTGATGTGCCGTTGAACCGTCCCACTGTCGCCACAATATTTTCTTCTTCTCTATGTCAAAAAGCTCTTTAATCTCCTCCTCGGTTATGAGTTCCTCGTCCACGCTGCCGTTCTCATCTTCGGCGTTATCTGCGGTGTCTGGAGCTTGATACCCAACTTGGTCCGCCTTTTTACTTTTGTGACGTGTCCTTCTCTTCATCTTGGCCTTTTCATCCTCCTCCAGCTTCCGGTCATACTTAGGACGCAATTCTTCATGTCTTTGTTCGGCATCAAATCTCTCTTCCACTCTGGGAAGTTTATTTGATTCACGTGGTCTGTTCGCCGCTTGTATGCTTTTCTCAAGACTCTTGACCAAAGACTGGAATGTGACGTTTCTGGCAGCAGTTACACTATAAGGTAGTGTATCTGTATTTCTGGCCGGAGCAGCGTTGGAACGGGGTGCATTGCCAGCCATTGTTGTCAGACCAGCAGCAATTCAAGCAGATGGAGATGTGTGTTTCTGTTCTGGCAGAAAGCAAGCGACAAAGCGACGGGACGATTGCAACCCCAGGCGCCAGATGAAAGAATGGTCATGTTCATATACTCGCAGCTGGAATGCGAGCATTATATGTGAATCCACCTTCAAAGGAAATGTGGCCGTAGGCCAGCCTCGAACAAAGACTCCCTGAGCTCACCAAATTGCCGAATCGGGACGATCTGCTAATGCGCCGGATTATGAACAAAGGGAGGATTTCTTTTAATCCAACTTGGTCTAACTAAACATATCATCGGTAATTATGCTGTTAACTGTTTAGTACGTCTGCCGCTAAGCGCAATTTCATTGTTAAAATATTTCACGGGTGGAAGTAGCAGCAGTCTTGAGATTCCCGCGGACCATTGGAGAATATTAAACATTCTTTGAAGAGTACATTTTTATAAAACATGCAGGAAGACTTCTTCCCGATCCTGCTCTTGTCATGTCAATAAACAGCACTTGAGGGAGGTCCCGCGTTCGACGGAGCATCTGAATTCGAGTAATACGCCAGTCTGGCGGGTAGGGGAATGGTCAGCCTGAACTTTGAAAAATAAAATCCTAGCGGATTTGCCACGATTGGTCACACAGTTGGATGAGATAAGTCCAAATCCGCAATCCACTCTTCATTTCTTGTGTGCCGCTCCACCATTCTGCTTCCTCATCCGCTGCTTTTTCATTCGCTTCAGAAGTTCCTGATGGGTCAACAATTCATCGGGGACTTCAGCCTCGGTCTCTTCTCCTTCTGAGTACCCGAAGTCAAAGGTTTGGCTCTTTGGTTTGACCTGGAACTCCGAATCGGGAATGAGAGCACTGCCGTCCCACTCCCATTCCTCGTCGGCCGGCATACCCGTGGTTATCGACGCTTGTCCGGCTTCTTCAGTTGACGACTGTGGTGTCGCTGACTGGGCACTCTTCTGCTTCTTGCGGGAGGGCGGTGCTGCAATGCGCCCATCCATGTCATGCCCTGAGGCCATATGCCCCTTGGAAGCGGCATAAGCGGCATCGGCTGTTAAAGATGCATTGTCGGGCAGGTCTGCCTGTTGGTTGTCTGCTGCTGGTACGCCGTCAGGTCCCAAGTTTGGTCGTTTTAGGTTGTCGTTACTGGCCTGTTCCTCGGCTTTTCGCTTCTTTCCGGCCATTGTTCGAATTGGAAGAGAGTATTGATATGGTGTATCGTCTTCAAGTTGGTTGCGTTTTTGCAAAGCTGGGGTTGTGGATGATTTTGGGCGCACTGGCAAGACAGTATTTATAGAGTCGCCGCGGTCCTGGTGAAAGTCGGAGCGTGATCCCATTGTGAATGCACTATGTAGGCAAGTACGCTCTGTAAATCTAAATAAGGTATGTTTCTGTATATAATGTGCTTGTTCCAACTATAGTTCTCGTGAATGGTTTCACAATGCTGGATGTCAAGCTATTCAAACGGTTGGGAGCTCTAAACAATAGAGCCACTGATTGAGTCTGATCGGGGCGATTGGGTGCGAACAAGTGAATCCCGGAATTGATCCAAACCCATGTTGCAATATATACTTCGAATAAGGTAGAGGGCTCTATAGACGGATAGATGTGTCTCTTACGGATTGCTCTGTTTGCTAAGAACAAGCTATTACTGTTTGTTGTCTGAGCGAGACATTCGTTGTTGAGATTGACTGCCAAAACTGAATCAAACGAGGGTTCTCAAAATCTGTCTGGCAAACAGGACAGCCACCACTGCAGTTGACTCATTATCCTAGCTTTGCAACAATGTAACCGTTAAGTCTTCTTTCTGGCTTTCTTGACTCTAGTGCACTGTCCGCGTTGCATCGCGGAAAGTCGCGTCGAGCAAGCCAAATTGAAGCGGTTCCTAGTCGGTTAAGCATCGTATGGCAACCTTGAGCATTGTACTGTACAATGCTACCCTTAGAAACGTGTTTCTGTGTTATGAGCATTAGCGGAGCCCCTTGCACAAGGCCTTTGTGTGAAGATTACTTCAATACATCAAAAACATTGTGCATTTACGCCTTTTTAACGCGCACAAGAATGTCAAGATAGCCGAGTCTTCATTGTCAAGTTGTAATTGAATGTTTCCCAGCCGCCACTAGCACACTGCTACATTCGAAACTCAGCAGCTCAAATGACCAATTGTGGATGGCTTCTGGGATAGAGCAATCCCGGACGGGTTGTCGCAACTGGTGCAGGTACTTGGGCGTCTGGTAACGCTTCAGTGACGCTTCAGCTTGGAAACAAGGCGAAGTCTGAACAAAGTCTGGGGCGTCGCATCTTAAGCCGTTTGAACCGATGGCGGGTTCACAAAGTGCTCAAAATGATGACAAGCGAGTGATAGTATCGCAGAACCAGACTGCCCGTTTTGAGGGATTGATCCCGGTCCCATAAGGTATTCAAGCAATATACAGACCCCAGGGAGAGTGGCATTGTCTCTGAGTAGAGTGAAGTGCGTGCTGGGACCGCGCCAGTTTGTGGGCATTCTAACAGGGATGGCGGAACTTGAGCACCCCTTGCACAATGAGAAGAGAGATAAAGCCTTGAGGTAAGAGTGATTTGAGGAACTGAGATATGAATCCTGCGGTAGGATGGAATATTATGAGACATCGAAAGGCTTCACAAGAAAGACTCAGTCTGAATGATGGGATGCGGGTTTGAGACAAGGTGTTTGTTGGAGAAGGAACTTCACTTTTCGGTTTTATCTTCGCCCTGAAACAATAGCTTGACGTCAATGCAGAGCACCGTCTGAGTTGAACATGTCGGCGAACTCAGTTGGCATTTCTCACGAAGGAGTGGATTATAGGAACTCAATATGCAGATCCTGGCAAGATACCCGCAAACATGAGGATCAAGACATCTTCGTTAGAGGTATGGGACCAAATCCAGACCGCCTGGGTCCTTTAATTTGAAGACAATTGTCTTGGTATAGAAATCAGTTAGATATCCAAAATAATCTGAGCATACTTTGGTAGGTTTTAAACAGATAGTTGCTCACAATGCAGCTACGTCCATTAAAGGGACGTGGGATTCGGGTGCATCAAAATATTTTGACTGAGAAACTCATGTCGAGCCCAACTGCTCAAGCGGTCTCCAATCTTAGGTCTCAGATGTGAACAGTCTTCAGTAAGAATCGACAGCTGACTATCCTGTACCACCACAGCTGAGACAGAGGGTTAGTTGATACCAGAGATACTCCATGATTGCGTCGAGCGGCTCTGGTGAGAGACACTTCCAAGTGACTGATGTGTATCAACCGCTCACTGTCTCTGGCAATTTCGGGTGCACATAAAATCTCTCCCACGACCCTTAACCCTTCTTTCAACGCCATCACCAGTCCGCAACTCAGAGAACTGACAACGGCGACACACCGCCTTACGAGCGTGGGAAACTGAGCAATCGACAGCCATCATATCGCAACCACATCTCGGCAAGGTCAGATGTGGTATATCATGGCTGGTTTGAAGCGGGTCCGCTCCGCCTCGCCCGACAACGGACAGCCCAAGGATGCGAATAAGAAACTTGCGACCCTGTCCGCTGACATCTCTGCGGACAGCGCGATCGTGCCATCACCCACAGTGACAGGCACTCCGGACAAAGATAGGAAGATCCAGTTCTCCATGGGTGACGCAAAGCGTGAGCTATACGATTTCGACACCGATATGTCGACAGATTCGGACATGGAACTCTCTGATGCACCATCCGGGACCGAATCCGAAGGCAAAGAGTCTCCTCACCTGCATACCAAGGTCCTGATCATTGCAAAGCCTACAATACATACAGCGCCATCCGGTACCGAATCCGAAGGCGAAGAGTCTCCTCATCTGAATGCCAAGGCCGTAATCATTGCGAAGCCTACGGTACATACAGCGACCTCGTCTGACTCTTTCGCCGATCTTTCTTTGGGACTCTCTGGCCATGCGGGTGGTTCCAATGAGAACGACGCTATTCCTCCCGTTCTGCTTGAAAGGGTTAAGGAGAAGGCGGCTAACAGCAACATTAACATAGACGAACTCGACCTCGAAGGCGAAGACTGGTTCCCGGAGATCCCCGTCAACCCCAACGCACCCCATAAGCTCATTCCCGTTGAGGCTCGCCGCAAGGCCGTCCGAGGCGAGAAGGACACCTCCCTTCTGACCATTCTCGTCAAGAACTCGCAGGACGGTAAGCTCCAAGAACTTCGTTATGCGAAGACGCCCTACTTCATGATTGACTGGAACTCCAAGAGGCACATTGCCGGCATCAACAGCTGGCGCGCCCAGATCTGGGGCCGTGCTGGATTCAAAGAGAAGCAAATCATCAAGTTCACCGCTGATGAAGACGACTGGTTCGACCTATACTACAACCTCGGATTGGCCAAGGGACTTCAAAGCCCAATCAAGCTCCCCGGAGTGATGGCGGTAATGGACGACTTCAACAGGTTCTTTCAAGGGAAGGTCTTGACAGACAAGAAGGGCCAAGCACTGGAGCCGCGCGAACCGCGATCCTACTCCTCGTTCGCGAGCAAGTCAACGCGCATCATCACCGCGATCAAGGATGCGAATCCCGGCGCGTTCGACGAGAGGGAACGCCAGTTCAGGCCCGTAATCACCGATGAGCTTCTTCGCTCTTACCAGGAGCGGAAGAAGAAGGTCGACGCCACGAACGAGGGAGCCGTCAAGGCCATGTTCGCTGCGCTCTTGTTCGAGCACGACAAGAATCACGTCGAGAAGACCAAAAGTAAGTCCGCGAATGGGAGTGAGGCGCGAGCCTGGCTGATAGAGATGCAGATGTCAAGGCAAATGCCGACTGCGACTCCGGATCGAATGGCGAGTTGGCTGCATTTCGGAGCACTATCGTGTCCCTCGCTAACGCTCAGCAGACTCTTAATTCTCTCTGTTGCCAAAAGCGAGAATGTCGGTTTCCAGTAGGGTCATAGGGTTGGGGGCGTTTTGTATGGGTATGGGGCTCTGAGCTGGAGGCATATCAGGGTCGGGAGCTCTGGAGGGCCGCGAGCTCAACCTCGGGGGTGCTGGACTTGTTAGAAGATTCCGCAGAAGAGCTGTCAAAGAATAACGCCGTGCTCCGTCTTCTTTTCCTTTTTTGGAAGTAGGTTGCTAGGGGGAAGGGGGCCCGTCTGATACTGGCGGACAGGGACGATGAACGTGTCGGAAAACAGCAAATGGATATTTATCTGTTTCATTTTGATATGCAATTGTAGAGTTCAGGATAAAACCTTAGGCTTTCGAGACATGATGAGTGACGCATAATGAGAGAGTGAAGGTGAAGGATTTAATTATGGGTGGACGTTTGATCAAAGTTTAGCGCGCCCCACCCAACTACCGAATCGGGATTTCATGGAAGGCGTAACCGACCCACCAGTCGCAGCCTCACCAAATTTTCCCTCTTCTCCCAATAATCCACTTAAAGAACACTTCGGGAAATTTGGGAAGTTCCGGTAGTCGCTTTGACATTCGCTATCAATTTCGCATTGTACTATTCCTTCCGTGGCCGGTCTTTCCCAACACGCGGCTCGAGATATCGATATGTCTGACAGCGAAGTTGATGGAACCAGCTCGGCTGGTAGCATCATGGAGGATGCATCCGAGCCTGACACCACCAGCTTCAAGTGCCTATTTTGCGAGACTGAATATTCCGCGGTCGCTACAATGTTTGCGCACTGTGCGGGCGATCACAAGTTCCCCATAAGAGAGACGGTGAAGGACATCGGATCGCGTATGTATTCATGGCTCTTTTTAGCGATCGAGCTAATACAGTTTCATAGGACTACAAGAGATTGGTGTCATCAAGTTGATCAACTTTCTGAGGAAACAGGCGCAGGACGGAGTGGACCCAGCATCACTCACAGTAACCGCAGATGCCCTTGCAGATGATCGGTACATGGCACCAACCCTCCCCGATGATCCTTTGCTTTGGGAACTTGGAGAAGTAATGCCTGAGTCAGAGGAGAAGGCAAGAGATTATGAAGAGTACGAGGCTGCTCTGATGAAGAATATCCCGGATGAAATCGAGAAAATTGACTCAAATAACGACCGTGATGACCGATATTTTGAATCCTACAAGGGAAACGCTATCCACCGCGAGATGATTGAAGATCGTGTTCGAACAGAGTCCTATCGCGATTTCATTCTGAACCATTCAGAACTTTTCAATGGAAAGATTGTCCTAGATGTTGGGTGCGGTACAGGCATCCTCTCGCTATTTTGTGCGCAGGCCGGGGCAAAGAAGGTTTTCGCGGTCGATAACTCGGATATTGCGCAGCGAGCAAGAGAAAACGTCAAGAACAACGGCTATGAGCACACGATACAGGTCATTCAAGGACGGGTGGAAGACTTCCAAACGCAAAGAACGATAGGGAATGCCAAAGTCGACATCATCGTCTCAGAGTGGATGGGTTATGGGCTGCTCTTCGAAGGCATGCTAGACTCTGTGCTCCGCGCGCGCGACCTCTACCTCAAGCCCGATGGGCTTATGGTCCCCAGTCACTGCACATTGAAGATTGCACCCATCTCAGACCGCGAATGGATATCTGAGAGCACCGGCGAGACATTCTGGAAGGATGTGTACGGGTTTGATTTCTCCGCCATGATACCCGGCAGCAACCTCAACCTGCGCGAGATCGGCGTTTTTGATGTCCCGCCCAAGGCCATCTGTGGGGAGGCTGCTACATTCTACGAAATTGATATTGCGAGGGTCAAGGTTGAAGAGTTGGATTTCACCGCGTCATTCGAGGTTACGCTGGCGAAATATGTCAAGGCACTGGACGCTTTTGCCATCTGGTTCGACACTTTCTTCCTCCCTCACAACCAGCCAAGAGATCTCAAGAACGCGGATGCGGCATACTGGAAGGATGAAGGAGGTGAGGGTGTGGCGTTCTCAACAGGGCCCTCGGTTACACCGACGCACTGGCACCAAGCTGTATTACTATTGGCGGATGAGGACCGGAAGACGCATCTGAAGGCTGGTAGCACGCTGAAGGGTACTGTAACGTACAAAAAGAGAAGGAGAGATGCGAGAGGGGTCGACGTTACAATCCGTTGGGAGGGGGAGGGGGTGGATGGACCTGTCTCTGGGATTGTGTCGAGAACCATGGAATAGTACAGAGTACCTGTAGTCAGATATAAAAGTTGAGATAGCGTTGAGCAACTTCTGAGATACTCTGTAGAGCTTATTGAAGCAGTGAAGCCTGTATGTACGGTTATCCGTCAGGCTAGTGGGTGGTTAAACCTCGGGCCAATCAGGAGCATCTGACCTCACTTGTGGCCCGTGCACCGGAGCTTTGGGGAACCTCGCGCGTCTCCCTTGCACCGCCAGTAGTCGGCGTATTGACCTCTCATTGACCTTCGAAGCCTCAAGCGGACTGCGCATGCTTGTGCAAGCCGTCTATATACATATAAAAAGATATGCCTTACCGATAGCCGGTTTTCCCCATGCGTGGAATTCTTCCTGGGCGGCCCCAGGCAAAGCTGCAAGCTGTCACCCAAGGCCTGTGGGAAGGCAATCAGATCATTGTATGCCCGCAAACTGGTGGAAGCATGCTACTGAAAGATCTGACTTTGTGATCGCAGGCTTACATATCTGGCAATTGCTTCGTTATCCTAGACCGCCCAAACCATGTGCTACAGACGATCTACATCCACGAGGAGACGGAGCTCGAAGCCATTATATTCCACGATGAAACCGGAAAGATAGCCACGTGTTCAACAACCCATATTTATGTCTACAAACCATACGGACACGATGAGGGTTTTGTCAAGGTGGGCCACTTATTCGGACACATGGGGAAGTGCTGACGGGCCTTCGCAAAGTGGTCGCTTCAAGGAACTATGGCCTTGCCCGACCCCGAAGACAAAATCACGACGCTCTCGTGGGGCATGCCAGATGAAGTGCTCGCGGGCAGTGCTTCACTGACCCTCTTTAACACGCATGACACAATCGAGCGCATCTGGACAAAGAAGCTTGCGAATCCTGTCAAGTTCGCACAGTTCTCGCCCGATGCGGAGATGATAGCGTCGACGGGCACCTATGACCGCCTCTTAAAAATATGGAGGCGCCAAACTTTCGGCTCCGCACCACCCAGTTTTGATTACTCGTACCTCTCCCACCCGATGGCCGTGACTGGTATCCACTGGCGTCCGCCGTTTCATAGGGAGCAAACAACGGACAATGTGCTATATACGATTTGCGCGGACAACAAGGTGAGGGTATGGGTACCGGGCGAGCATCACGGCGCCGAAGGGTTGGAGCTGTGGGCAGTGGTGGACTTACTTGAATCCATCAAGCCAAGATCCTTGCCCATACACGAGCAGTCGCAGAAACGGTACGCTTTTTTCATCGATGGAAAGCACTTCACACATGCGACGGAACGAGCTGTGCAACAGGCGACGAGCGATGAGAAAGATCAGATGGCTTTGCATCACCTCGTAGAGGTTGCGAATCGCAGTCCGGAGATATGCGTTGTGCTTGACGATCGTGGAAATATGTCGGCTTGGGGATTCGAGAACATTGGATCAAAGACTAGGAAGACATCCGATGTCTTCAACATTGCTCACGTCGAAGGACTGCGTCTTCATTTTGCAAAGAGCCCAATAGGGCTGCACGATAACATACAGTTCTACCCTTTCTGCGGCGGAAAGCCTGAATCGCCCTTAACCATACTGTCTCATCACTTCGATGGGAGGATAGAATGGCTAGAATCACGAATCGACTATCTCTTCGATCCTTCTCCGCACAGTCAACGCATACAACGTAAAACGATCTGGACAGGCCATTCACATGCTGTGAAGAAGGTTAACCGTACTCCCAGCGGACGGGCCTTGGTATCTAGAACCGTTCAGGACGAGTGCATTGTTTGGTTACAGAGGAACACGGACCAGGGTGTAACTCTCCACCGGCATAGTATGGTCACTGATACCGATCACATCCATCGGACGCTGTTGTTCCATGAGGGAGACTTTGTGGTCTTCCTCCATCATGAGCGCATATGTCTATGGGATACACGCGGGCCTCTTGCGATCGAGGTAGCCTGCTGTAAGTACACATTACAAGGAAAGCCGCTGTGTCTTCTTCTCATCCCGGAGACGGAGGCTGGCGGTAGATGCATACACGTAGCCACCATAAGCTCCTTGCTCAAGGGCATTTGCTGGGAGTTGAAGCTACCGCCCCCGCAGCGCGATCCGGCCACTGGCCGCAGGGTGTCACTCATCGCCGCTCAAACGAATGGAGCATATACCAACGGGCACCCTGAGATCGCCATGGAGGAATTTTGTACCTTCGATTTGGGCTCTGGCGTGGATCTTGCGTACGTCTTGCCTGTCGATCCGGCCGGCACTCCGCATGTCATCTCAGGATTCCTCGACACTTTTGCCCGCGATGTTGCAATCTCATATACTACAACTGGCGTCATCACAACGTGGACTGCACGCGTAGATAAGGAAAGGCGCGAAGTGGAATGGCTGCGCACCGGCGTCGTTGAAACGAGTCTGCATAACCCAGCTTTGCTGAGCGGGACCTCAATTCGAAAAGCGGCTCTAGTTGATGCCGATAAGACGACCTTGACCATCTGGAACACAAGAAGTGCGCAGCTCGAGTACGAGGAGACGTTCGAGGGTAGTGGCCTCATCCACGACGTTGATTGGTCTTCGACGCCGGATAACCAGTCAGTGCTGGCTGTCGGCTTCCCTCATCGTGTACTCATGTACGCGCAACTCCGGTACGACTACCTCAACGCTGGCCCTTCATGGGTGAGAATAAGAGAAGTAAGCATTCGAGACTCCACACCACATCCGATCGGCGACTCTGTATGGCTAGGCAGCGGAAATCTAGTGATGTGTGCGGGCAATCAACTTTACATCCAAGACGAACACGTGCAGGTGACAGAGGCCCTGTTCCCCAGTTTGCGCCTGATATCACATAAGACAGCATCTGTCGATATTTTTATGACTGTTAGCCGGCTCAACGGACCACTACCTGTGTACCACCCGCAAATGCTGTCTCAATGTGTTCTTGCGGGCAAGCTCATGTTGGCTCAGCGAATCCTGATAAACCTGTATCAGAAATTGAAATTCTTCACTCAAGGGGATGAACTCGATAGCTTTGTGGGAGTTTCGCCGGAACACTTCTTCGAAGATGCTGAGGTGAGCGTCGTCTCTATCAATTGTGTCCAGCGGCTAACCGTTCCTTGTAGCCCCAGATGACAGCCTCCCGTAAAGATCTGAAATCATCATACGTTGACTTCACGGACGAAACCGAGCCCTCAACGTTGACAGAGGAAGCGGCTGCAAGGTTGAATGAGCTTCTAACTCAGAAAGTCCTTCCGATCCTCTCCTCTCGCGAGCAGTTCCACCTGGCGGATATCGTAGAGTGCATCGGCACTGTGGAGAAACATCGACGTTCGATTGATGACAACGCCGGGCGCTTCATGCTCTTCTTCCGCCAACATGCGCTTAGAGGTTCCAATGCACCGATCCATTGGAGGGAGATCACGTGGGCTTTTCACTCTGGTAGTCAAGACATTCTGGTAGATCTTGTCAGCAGGCACTTCAGCGGGCGCATGTTGTGGCAGCATGCTAGAGAGTCTGGGCTTTTCATGTGGCTGACGGACAGCAACGCCATTGTAAGGATCCAACTTCTTGACTGCTACTTATGAAACTAAAATCTCACGTTCGCAGCGCACCCAGTTCGAAATCATAGCCCGGAACGAGTACACGAAAACAGAAGAAAAGAATCCAGTTGACTGTTCGTTATACTATCTCGCTCTTCGCAAGAAGGCTGTTCTACTAGGGTTGTGGCGTATGGCCACCTGGAGCAAGGAGCAAGCTGCCACCCAACGCCTACTAGCCAACGACTTCGTGGAGGAGCGATGGAAGACTGCTGCCCTCAAGAACGCATATGCGCTCATGGGAAGACGCAGGTTTGAGTATGCTGCCGCTTTTTTCCTTCTGGCGGATCATCTGCATGATGCAGTTAGCGTACTTCACAACCAACTGGGGGATACACAATTGGCTATTGCTGTCGCGCGCGTCTACGAGGGCGATGACGGACCCGTTCTACGGACTTTCTTGACGGAGAAGATTCTTCCGCAGGCGGCACGGGATGGCAATCGATGGCTGGCGACGTGGGCATACTGGATGCTGAATCGACGCGACAGTGCCGTGCGGGCGCTCATTACGCCTCTCAGTACGCTGTTGTCGCCTCCCGAAACTCCGAATCTCAAAAGCAAGAGCTATCTCACTGACGACCCCGCTCTTGTCGTGCTCTACAAGCAGCTGCGGGAGAAGAGTCTGCAGACGCTCAGGGGCGCGACAATGGTGCACTTACGTGAGGAGTGGGACTTTGTCATACACACTGCGAATCTCTATCAGCGCATGGGGTGCGATTTGCTTGCACTTGACCTAGGTATGCCTCACTCTCACAACATATTCGGAACAGAATTTCGTTAACTGTGATCCTAGTCAAATCATGGGACTTCCTCACCCCAAGCCGCTCACAGCTATTCGCGCACGTACGCCCCCGCTCACCGGCCGTACACCATGAACCAACTCCCACGCCGCTCCCGTCTACACAGACGTTCGCAGATCTCGGCTTTGACGCAAGAAAACTGCTCCGTAGGAGGAGCTCGCTTGTCATCGATGATATATCTACACGAGAGCGCATCAAGGAGCTAGTCGCCGCTGCGAAAGCCAGTCAGGAGGGAGCAAAGGAGGACGAGAAGAAGAAGGAGGAGAAGGAGAGGGAGAGGGAGAAAGAGAAGCACGCGGAGGTGAAGAAACCGCCTCCGACGCAGTTCCAGGAGCCAGATGCGAATAGCTTGCTGGATAGTTTTGGGTTTTAGCGGGTGAGGGTGGTTTGTGGTGAGGGAGGGTTTGTGGATTGGGGGACGGGTGCATGGCTGGGTGTTTTGGTGTCTGGGTAACCGATCTGTGTTATGGCTGTGTCTCGAGAGTAGTTGGTTTATGCATAGCCTATGTACATTGATATTAGGTCGTTGCTTCAATAAGAATGATTGTAGACCATGGCGGTATTTTGTAGTTCCACAGCGAAAGGGAATGGTGTTCCATGCCCTAGGTTATATTCCAGCTACTGCAGTTGGAGGAGTCGTCAAAGTATTGACATTTTGACTAGTACTGGGATCCTATTTTGGCGCCTGGATGGGTCGTCTATGATTGCTCCCGCGCGTGCGAAGCTCCCACTTTCGAAACCCAGTTCGAATATTCGGATCCGGGATTTATGATTTCCGAGCATGTCTTTGACACAAGGGGAGAGAGATTTCCTGCATATGAATCGTGCCGCTGAGGCAAAATTAGTATCAACGCTTCGGGCCAGTGCTCAGCTTCACACAAAATCACCACCAGTACTTATACGATAAGGCCCCTCCGACGAGCCAGTTTCAGAGCGTCGGCATTGTCGGGTTCCTCTGCCAAGACCCTGGGGATGGCGTCGTCCAACTCCCTCTCCTTCCGCTTCTTCTCCATCTCCCTCTCAGCCTGCATTGCCTTCCACGAAGCCGTGTACGTGGCCAAATCTCCCAGCTTCTTATCGACAAAAGCCCGCCTGTACGGTTCAGGAAGACAGCCACGCTTATCTAGGTCTGGGATCAACTTCCGGAGCGCTTTCTATGGGGAAGAGTAGTCGGCGTCATAGCATGACAGGATGAGCGCATGGAACCAGAACTTGCCGTCTGACATCGACTGACGCATGAGGCGTGACAGGCTGTCCTCTGTCTCTGTGTTCCTGCTCGACCCTAGTTTCTCCATCTCATTGAGGTAGAGATTGAGCAGGTGATTGTACCGATCAAACTCGTCGCCATCGCAACTAGACCAATCGGCTGGTTTCCGAATCAAAAGCCATTGCGGCGGCGACTGGGTCATCTGGGCAGGCACTATGTTTGTCCATTCCCAGTCGATCACGGCGGCGATGTTTAGATCCTGCGGATTGTCGATGAGCATGTTTCCGTAACGCATGTCATCGCATGCCAGCTTGAACGGGTCGAGATCGTAATCACGGCGGACGAACTGGGGGATGCTCGCAATGAGCTGATGTCGAAAGACAAGCTTGGCTTCGGCATCCGTGGCGTCGTCGACTGAGTTAGCTTGCTCATGCAAGTGCTGAAGATCCTGTTGGGCAACGTAATTAAAGTAGTCTGTAGCTGACGAGAGCTGGTTCTCACAAGCTTGCAGTGTACGAGTTAGTACTAGATGGGTACGGCACGAGGTTGTCATTACCCGCGATTTTCAGTCCGCTATGGGCCTCGATTTCCTGCATCTTAAGGGTCAACGGTGGAGCGTTCACCGCGATGTTCCCGTCGTTGCCGAATGATAGCGCGCCAATAGAGGAAAAGTCCAGCTGGTATAGTTGCAGGTGAAAGTCGGCGATTTGTCGATAGAGAATGCATAGTTTTTCGTCGGGGAAGTCGGATTTCAGTTTCTTCGAGTCGGGATCGGTTTCGTCTGTTAGTAGATCACGGAGGGGCATTCCTGGGATGAAGTCCATGATGATAAAGGCGCCTAGGCCCAAGGGATTGCCCTTTGAAAGATCCCAGTGGTGGATGGCCGGGACGGGCATGGTTGTGTGCGACTTGACATAGTACATGGTTGCCACTTCTCGAACCACCTTGGCGTCTCCGTCCATGACCTTTCCCGGTACGGCGAATCGCACCAGCCAAGTGATGCCGTCGTTGAAACGAACGCTGCAACTCCAGTTGAAGGAACCATGGTACGTTGTTAGGACCTCGCATGGCTGATGGTTGCGGTAGCCAGACAGCCATTGTGGCAGTGCTGTGTTTCGTTGCTCGTCGAACAACACTCCCCACTCTAGAGCCTTATCCATGTTGCACGTGTCGATGCGTTTGTCGAAATCCATGACGAGGGTTGTGTAAAAAGTGAATGAGGGTATGCTGAAGAGGAATGTGAGTGTTGGGTGGTGGTAAGCGAAGATGAATAAGCAGGGCTGTGGCTAATACGGGGTGCGCAAGTTCTCATATAGAAAGGTAGTACTGTGAAGAAGATGGTCTCGCAGGAGGAGATTGGGGCGCCACCTAAGGGGATCCCCTTCTACCCCAGGCATAGTGTTTATTGAGGTAGTTGTATAGCGGCGGCGAGGAGGGCATTGGAGAGAGAGCTCTGGCTTTGGATTAGCAGCGTAAAGGCAACCAAGTGGAAGGACTCGCTATACACTTGATCGCCTTTTGAGGCGTTGTAGCACGTCAGATTTATGACCGGAGTGGAGCCGTGGGCTTCGAACTCGCAGTCGATTAGCACCCAACATCTGGTAGGTCTCTGCACGTTCCCGAACTGTCCTACCCATCGTATATAGTCTCTCCATAGATGAAGTCTCGTTGAAGAAGGGCTTGACAGGCAAGGTGTCCAACGGCGATGGGATCGTGATTAGATCGGCAGTTGACAAGGATACGTTGTGCCATAACTAACGTGGGCGACCAGCTCGTGCACGTGACCGGCTCGTGCACGATTTTAGCGACCCCGCAGAAAAAAGCCCCCATTTTCAACAAGCTATATCTCAACCAATATGGGCGATATTGAGGCAGC
>NW_022986872.1:122426-168567 GCF_010094085.1 Westerdykella ornata | reverse complement strand
GCTGATGGCACTGCACTCACGCCAGCACTGATTTATCAGGCAAACTCTGGCAATATTCAAGACTCGTGGCTTCAAGATTTCGACCCAAAATCGTACAAGGCCTTCTTTGCCTCATCTCTCTCAGGCTGGACAAACCACAATATTGGCCTGAATTGGCTTAAGCAGGTATTTGACCGGGAAACAAAGCCGAAAGTCAGGCATGGCTACAGGCTATTGATCCTTGATAGCCATGGATCACACGTAACAATGGATTTTATACAATACTGCGATGACAACAAGATTCTACTTGCAATATTTCCGTCTCACAGTACCCACACCTTGCAGCCGCTTGATGTTGGCGTGTTTAGCCCACTGGCCAGGGCATACAGTGAAAGCCTAGCTAAATGGATGGAAGGGTGCCAGGGACTCTGCAGTATTACAAAGAGGGACTTTTTCCACCTATTTTGGACTGCCTGGGATAGCTTTCTTAAACCCATGACCATACTTTCAGCCGTTGAAGCTACTGGACTAGCTCCTTTTGATCCAGAATGGGTACTAGTACGCTTCCGCTCACAAGATAACCGCCCATCTTCAAGTGACAGTACTTCATCAGTACTTAGTGCTAGCGACTGGCGTAAGATTGAGTGGCTTCTACGCCAAGTTGTGGAAGATATATACGATTCACGGGCATCAAAGCTCTCCTATACAATACACTCAATTGCTGCAGAAAAGCAGATCCTTCAGGTAGAAAATGAGCAGCTCAAAGAAGCACTAATCAATGAGAGAAAGCGCCGTCAACGAGGTAAGCCGTTGCTCCTTGAGCCAGCAGCAGAGTACAATGGTGGTGCTGTATTTTGGTCACCTGCAAAAGTTGCACAGGCACGCCAGCGCCAGGCAGATAAGGATGAGGAGAAGAAAGCAATACAGGCTCAAAAGGATGCAGAGAGCAAGTGGCGAGAGGAGGCAAAGGCTCAGAAAGCTGCCTTGCTTGAGGAGAGACGACAACTACAAGCTGCTGCTAAATTAGAGTGCCAGCGGGAGCATGAGCAGAAGGCCTTTGAGGTACAGGAAACCCAGCAGGCCCGCGCAATTGAAAAACAACTCCGTGATGATATAAGACTTGCTAAAAGAGGCAAGAAAAAGAGCCTTAAGCCTCCTGCAGCAACTCCGGAAGCTATTAAGGAAGTACAGCCAGAGATACCTGTGCTGGAAGTAGACAGAGCTGCTGCAACATGTACACACAAGATACGGCTACCTAACCGCTTCCGCCAGGAGATATAGTAATATATTGTGTCACATGATACAATAAGCCTCTCTAATTGCTACACCAAAAAATCTGGTGATTTTAATATATATATAGCCTTGTACAGCCTCACTGTTGTAGCTGGTGAATGTCCCGAAATCGTGCACGAGCCAGTCCCGTGCATGAGCCAGTCGCTGACGTTATGCCTCGCTTGAGAGAGGACAAGGGTCGCCGGAACCGTCCCGCGGTCGAGCTATGACGTTGTCCTCCAACAAGCTCGACCAGAGCTTCTCCAAAACTCTCTGCCCCTTCGTTCCAGCTCCGACTCACCCTTTTTTCCGCCGCGTTCCTCCCCCAGCATTTGAACTAGGTCCACCAGTTGAGGCACAGGCAACGCGACTGTATAATCTCTTCGGGCTGCACGTCCGTGCAACTGCCATCATGGCCCCACCAAAGAGCCATGCGCTGCAGACCAACATGGATGTCGACTATGTCATCAGCTATCGATTCGCGAAGACGGGTATGTCTCCGGTTCTCGTAAATAGGGGATCATGGAAAGTTGACGATAGCAGACAAATCTGTTGCCATATCACAATTCGAAAAGCTTGTTGAAGCCCTTGCATCCGTTGGTCTGCAGACATCGGTGCGTGACGGGGATAACGACTCTGTCCTCGTGTTTGTCAAAGCCGTATCCGACGAGCACTTGTTCGGAGAAGTATACAGATCTCGGTAGGACCAAAACCCCAGTTTCTCGAAAAGGTATTGGGCTGACCACATTGGCAGAGTAAGGGACTGGATTCATGGCGTCCGAACCGCAGCTCCCCCGAAAGAGACGCGCGAAGCCCTCGAGGAAGAACCTCTGTACGAAGCCGAGCGCTTGAGAATCATATACCAGCTCATCACGAATCCAGTGGAAGAAGGAGGAGCTGGAATCACGCCCAAAGAGGGCGAATGGAAGAGCGTGGAGTCTGTCTTCGCGCTGCATGATCATCGAGCAAATAAAGATTGGATTCGGAAGTGGACCACTTCCTGGACACTGACGACCGAGGACCTGGACGAGATCCGCAATCGTTTTGGGGCCAAGGTTGCTTACTACTTCGCTTTTACGCAGTCCTACTTCGCGTTTCTCGTATTTCCGGCAGCATTCGGTGCGGCGTGTTGGCTATTCCTCGGCCACTTCTCTCCCGTATATGGCATCATAAGTTGCGTGTGGTGCACCATATTCACCGAGTGGTGGAAGCACCAGGAGATAGACCTTGCCGTCCGATGGGACGTCCGCGGGGTTTCGAGAATTGATACGAAAAGGAAAGACTTTCGCCCTGTAAAGGAGATAACCGACGCTGTCACGGGTGAGAAGATCCAGATCTTTCCCGCCACGAAACGCTTGCAACGACAGCTTCTGCAAATTCCATTTGCACTGGGTGCTGCGCTCATGCTGGGAGCTGTAATTGCGACATGCTTTGGTATCGAGGTGTTCATCTCCGAGGTGTATAATGGACCTTTCAAAAGTATCTTGGTATGTAACATCGACAAAGAGGTTCAACTCTCACTGACATGGCCCAGGTCTTCCTCCCCACACTCATCCTGACGATTGCAAACCCCATCAACCGAAGTATATTAACCAATTTCGCCACCATGCTGACCGACTTTGAAAACTACGAAACCCAAGGAGCGTACCACGCGGCTCTCACGCAGAAGCTGTTTGTCATAGACTTCATCGCCTCCTATCTCCCAATCTTCCTAACCGCATTCGTCTATGTTCCCTTCGGCAATATCATCGTCCCCTATCTCGACATCTTCAATGTCACGGTGAAGCCATTCGCGGCGGATGAGAAGCAACTCAGGGCGCCCAAACCTGGAACATTCACCATCAACCCAGACAGACTTCGAAAGCAGGTCGTTTACTTCACAGTGACAGCCCAGGTTGTGAACTTGGCCCTCGAGCTGATTGTTCCGTACCTCAAGCGACGAGGGTTTTCGAAGTACAAGGAAATGCAATCTGAGCGAGCAGCGAGGAATGGAGGCTCATCAACTGCGCGTACAGACAACGACCCCCCCGAGGAGACTGAGTTCCTAAAACGTGTTCGCCAAGAGGCGGAGCTGGACGTGTACGATGTTACGACCGATCTGCGTGAGATGGTTCTTCAGTTCGGGTACCTCAGCTTGTTCTCCGTAGTGTGGCCGTTGACTGGAGCATCGTTTCTTCTCAACGACTGGATGGAGCTTCGCGCGGATGCCATGAAGATTTGCGTCGAGATGCAGCGTCCGACGCCCTGGCGCGCCGACACCATCGGCCCATGGCTCGACTCGCTGAGCTTCCTGACCTGGCTCGGCAGTCTGACTACCTCAGCTCTCGTCTATCTCTTCTCCAACGATGGGCTCGGCCCAGATGGCCACCCGGGCAGCATCCGAGGCTGGGCTCTCCTCCTCACCGTCTTCTTCTCCGAACACGTCTTCCTCCTCTTCCGTTGGGCCGTCCGCGTCGCCATCTCCAAACTGGATTCCCCGGGACTGCAAAAGGAGCGTCGTGAGCAGTACCTGGTACGTAAGCGATATTTTGAAGAGAATCTTAGCCGATTGGAGAAGCTGCCCAAGGCGAAGGACCTGGGGGAGGAGGAGATTACGAGGGAAGGGCTTGAGGAAGAGCAGCGGCAGGCGAGTCTGAGGGAGGCGACGCCGGAGGTTCGGTTCTGGGCGAGGCAGAAGGGGTGGAGAGAGACTGCTAAGGTGGGCAAGGGCTTCATCGAGAGGGCGGCGGTGGAGGCACCGACTCAGCGTCAAGGCCGGAATGAGACGAAGAAGGAGTTGTGAGGGGGGGAATGTGATGCTGTGATTTGATGGGGGCCACTCTGAGCGAGAGCGGCTGGTGGCGGCGGTCGTTCGGTGGTGTAATAGCATACAGGAGATTGAATGAGGGTGCAGTGCACTGGATCTTGAAGCTGGGTTGAGAAGTGTCGGCCCGTGATTGCAGATGATTTCATGATTGCGATGCCCATCTGTATGCCTGATTCTTTATATCAAATGGTAATGCCATTATTGGAACTTGATTTGAAATGACTTCCTACACCCAACGGGTGATGGGATTGGTATCGGTAGGGACGTCACTGGATCCCCTTCTCCTAGCTAGCTACGAATATGTCGACCAACTACCTGTGCACACTGAATGTTTTATACTGATAAAGATTTGATCGCATAATCTGCTAGATGTTGAGTATTTGTACTATGTAAAAATGCAACGCCTCATGCTGGTATTCCTCCGGTAACCCCTATACCTTCCCGACGCCGAACTGAAGACAAAAGACAATGGAAACAAGATGCAAGTGTATAGTAATGCGATTTGCAGTAACCCAACAGCGTACCGAATCCGAGTTAAGAGATAAACGAAGAGACATGTCAACGACTCCACTCACAACTCCATCATCTCCACCAAATCCTCTTCAGCATCCACCGCCTTCGTCGCCGATGCGTCATCCGGATCAACACAGATCAGTCCGAAGAATGCTCTGGACGTACATGACGTCGTTGTCTCCGGCGGTTTGCGCGAACGACTTGGTGTCGGCGACTTGGTGGGTGTGGGGGAGGACGTGGGATCCCGGCAACCACCGAACCAGCCGGGTGTCTCGCAGCTACTGCTGGAAGTACGACTCGCTGTATGGGATGGCGATGGAGAAGGCGACGATGTGGGGTCAAGACAGCCGCCGAACCATCCGGGAGTTTCGCAGCTGGTGCTACTGCTGCTGCTGCTGCTGGTACTTTGTCTTGGCCTCGTTGTCGTTGTGATACTTGGAGCCGGGGCCGGTGTAGCCGTACTGCCGGGTTTGGATGTACTGGTGGAAACCGTCGTCGTTTCGTCTTTACAGCCAAACCATCCCGGCGTCTTACACGACGTCGTCGTCGAGCTTGAAGAACTACTTGTCGTAGAAACCGTGGTCGTCTCCGGCTCATCCAAACAGCCCCACCATCCAGGCGTCTTGCACGTCGCCGTCCTCGTCCATGAGGTCGCCGACGACTGGGACGAAGTCTTCGTACTGGTGACCAGGCTCGTCGACGAACTAGAACTAGGCTCGGTGCCATTACTCTCAAAGAACTCCCATGGATAACAATCCGTGCAGTCGAGATTGGGCTCACACTTCGGGGGCGTATCGTACTTCTCCAGCACATCCCGTATCACGTTCACGATCTTGTGTGTGCCGATACCGACGCGCCAGCCCAGATCGGAGACGGTGTCGTAGACGCATTTCAGGCCTGTGTGGCAGACGCTTTGCATGGCGTAGCCGCCGAGGGTGCAGGCGCTGCCTACTGTGTTGCACTGGCCCATGTAGACTGGATCTGCGGTATGGCCGAAGTGGAAACCTCCCGTCATTTGGCGGGTTTGCAGCGAGCCCACCTGGTGGCCTGGAGGCGTAGGGAGCCCCAAGCGCGCTGCGGGCATGGCTTCTGGCACGGCTTCGAAGGTAACCGCTGGGTGGCCGTATGTCAGCGCGATGAAGGAGGAGACCGCGCCGCCGAGCGAGTGTCCAGCCATCCACACCTCTGCATTCGGATACATGGCCGTGACATTGTGGTAGAGGTCCCGCGCCGCCGAGTAGTATCTGTTCTTTGCGCGTAGGGCGGTGACAAGACAGGTGGAGTTGCATTTGTATGCAGCCGTCTGGCAGTCGCAGACCTGTCGCCAGAGGTACTGGCCACCTTGCCCGCAGCAGCAACTGAAGAAGAGATTATCGTTGATCTTGTCATTCGTCGTCGTCTCCGAGCCGTCGAAGACGGCGGGTGACGTTCCCTTCACGCCTATGACCACGGTCGAGTTGGTCGTATCCGCGAAGATGTGCCCGCGGAGCCCGTCGGATTCCCAGCCAAAGTCTTCTGTGTAGTTGTACCCTCCCCCAACATCTGTCCACTCCCCGGTATGCGGCTCCATGATATATGCGTTGGAGGCCATGCGCGCGAAGCTGAGTACCGTCTCCTTGTCGGAGACGTTGGGACCCGGTAGCTCGTCAATAGTCCAATCCTCCGCGGCGAGTTGCACTGCCCTCCCCGTCCTCATGCCCCAGTCTAATATCCCGTCTATGCTCTCTTTACTCCTGTCCGCTAGTCGCTGGATACTCATGACTTCTGCTCTAGCCCGTAGCGGAGGCACAGGCAACCGCTCGGACGTGTTCTCGTCATCCGCCATCCATATGGCGGCTTGCTCGGGGATGTCAAGGCGGCGATGAAGGTTTGGGTACTTGTATGTGCCATGGTGGAATATGTGTCGCAGGGAGAACTCCCGCACGGGGTTGTTGTGATTGGGATCTGGGGTAGAGGGTGGAGGTGGGAGGATGCGCGCATCGCTGGCGCTGGCCGAGGCGACGGAGAGGAGGGAGATGAGGAGAGACGCTGTCAGGGTCTTGGTAGATGTGCAGAGTCGTTTCCGGCGCATGGTGAATACGTCTTGAATGAAGGAAATCGTAGGGAATGCGGTACAGAGGGAAGTGTGTCGTAGAGTCCTGGAGGGAATGAATGGTGCTTGTCCTGCTTATGACGCTGCTCGCCCGCGCCACTCCGCTCACTGTGACTGTCCAAAGAGGAATAGCGGCAAGTTCGGTATCGATAACGGACCTCATGCAACGCGTTCACCCTACAACGCGGTGCTCCTCATTCTGATTCATGACGTCTCCTTTTCACATATACGCCGCAGAAAAGGGTGGTATTGTATATAAGTTGCGGCTGCAAAAGGGCTTTATCATCTTTATATCCTTAGGACCTGTCCGTATTTGACCCGCATGCTCCGCAGGACATTCGCAATCGACACACCACATTACCACCAGGTCTACGGATGAAGACACCAATCACTTTGCATGCGTCTCTCGTTTTCATCGACTCTCAATCATGAGCGAACGGCCAAAACAACTGCACTCTGCCAAATCCTTCAGTCGACTTGAACCCACACAGTCGAAGGGAACGCGATCCCGCAACCGCGCAAGCACACTCCAGGGGCCTCCTGTTAATGATATTCTGGATCCTCTCCGAGAAAGGATCTCTCCGGAGGACGAGGATCACCATGTTGAGGGAAGCGTATTCACGACCCAGGAGCATGTAGGAGAAGCAACAATATCGGAAGACGGAGTGCCGGACAGCTTTGAGGAGCTCCCAATTGAGATAAGGAGCTTGACTGAGAGGTATACCTTCCATATAAGCTGTAGTACTTCTTGCTCTGACCATGTTCAGATTTCTAGAGTCCCTCTCCGCCAAGGTGCATCCGAGCCCCTTGTCCGCCGACGCTCTGTCTGAGCTTTTCCAAGACTTCTATTCACGGGCGTCCGCCCATATCAACACCCATATAGCAACCTTAGCTTCTAGGTTGTCAAGAAACGATGCTGGATCTCCTGCTGGGCGGACAGGCAAGGCAGGCGATAATGTGGGAGAACAGCAGATGCTTACCGCAACCGAAGTCGCCAATCGGAAGAAGGCCAGGAGGCAGTTAGAAGCGAAGCGCCTGTCTATTGAAGAAGCAGTGGAGAGAATGGTGTGCGAGCGGGTGTATGACCGGATATATCGACACCGCAGCACCGACGATGAGGAACGAGATCACAAGCTTCGCTCACGTACTGCTGCGCTTTCGCTGGTGGGTATTGGGTTGAGAGAATTGTTGATGACCGCAGATGACCTATCGGAAGCGGAGAAGTCCAGGACAAAGGAGCGTGAGGGTGAAATAAGAGAATATTTGTCGACTGCGAGGGCCGACATACAGAAAATGGACGAGGAGCGATATCCGTTGGGAAAACTCCGGCATCTAACGGCCGCCCACAAATCCATTGTCGAGGCGCTGTCAAAAATCTTCCCTGCTACCTCGTCCGCAGACGAAGTGCTCCCGACCTTGATCTACACACTCATTACTTCATCCCCGGAGTCACTCAATGTGGTTAGCAATCTCAAATTCGTTCAGCGGTTCAGAGGGCTCAGCCGCCTCGACGGTGAGACCGGATATTGCCTGGTCAACCTCGAAGCGGCGGTATCGTTCTTGGAAACAGTTGATCTCTCCTCTCTCCGCGCAGAAGAAGCGGGAAGAACACCCTCCCGGCCCACGACCCCGCATGCCGAGATAACACCAATGCCGCTCGGGTTATCTCAAGCGCCGGATCTCACACAGACTCCAGCTACTCCCGTAAGAGACGCTCCAAAGCGGGCTCCTAGTCCGGGATCCAAAGCGCAACGTCGCCTGAGCCAGCTGATCCAAACCCAAACGAACAGGATCGAAGCCGCCTCTGATGCCGTGCGGGACTCCATCATCGATTCTGCGGACCAGGCGCTTGATACCATCAACAGCACCCTTGAGAATAGTTTGAAGTTCCTGTTCGGGAAAGTCAGGGAACGAGATCCCAACAGCCCAGGAATCCATGATGCACCCATACTACCCAAGACGCTTGCTGAAGCACGTAAACTGGTCTCGTCACCGTCCGGAACAGCCAGAGCCGAAGATGATGCTGGTAGTGTGAGTGCCGCTAGCTCAGTTTTTGGCGATGAGAATGCCTTTGGCGATGGCAGAAGGGACCCGGGTAGCAAGATGGCGGATTTGTTTGGTGGCCGTCGTCCGATAAGGGACCGTAGTGTGGACTCAGCAAAGTCTGGCGGCAGCAATAGCAGTCGAAAGCCTGCAGCAACGACGACTTCGAATGACGGCAAATTGGCACCCTCTGTCCCTGTCAGACCGGAACCACAGTCATCCAATAGTGCTGGCTTCGCGGTGGACTCGCTCAGGAGCATGAGCAACTCTTTGAACCCACTGAATCGCTTCGCCAATATGAATGTACTTCCTAGGTTTGGACGTGCAACTCCGAGCGCTTCTAACACACCCAATGCGGCTTCACCGATCATTGAGCACAATAAACAGCTGCCCCAGGCCTCTCCGGCGTCTCGAACCGTGTCCGGAGAAGTGCCACACGTGGAAGAGAAGGCAGTGCGGGCGGTAGCAGCGCTGGAAGCATTGCGGAAGACGACGCCGCCTGTCAAGAAGTTTCTGGAGGCCAAGGATGGACAGGAGCTCAAGTTGAAGGAGGTGGACGAACTGTTGAAGGAGTACCAGCGCTTAGCCGGCGCGTTGCGGGCCGCTATCAATTATCGAAATGAGGATAAAGTCAATATGTAGACCAGTGTGCAGGTCGGATTGTTCGATGTGCAGTTGTAGGTATACAGTGTACATGTAGATGGTGTCTGAGATGATCTGTAGTTTGAACAGTGGCTGGTGGGCATGGACCGGATGCGCAGAGGGGATCAAACCCTATTTCTGCCGATACCGCCTGTTCAACGACTGTATGCATCATTGCTGTTCTGCCCTCCTGTTGTTTTATTCACGTCTAGTTACTTTATACCTGACTGGCAGTCATTTCCAAGGTTTGGTTGGGCAGATGGTGAATTAGGCTAAGCCCGATTGGCACTGCCCTGCAACTGGGCCAACCATACACCATAAACACAAAACAAACATGCAAAGCTTGTCCGTTTGAACATCTCACATTGTCAACCACCACGCCCATCTATTTTCCTACCATTGCAGACATGGCAGAAGCACTGGTTGAAGTCTCCCCGCAGAAGCTCAACTCCAATCCTATTCCTATCGAGGAAGGCGACATCAGCTGGCACGAGGCTCCTTCGTCTCCCTTCATAACCCATGTTGAGCCCGATCAAGAGAACATCGCACCGCCCGAAGTCACAACCTCGACTCCCACCAAACCATACTCTAGAATTTCCGACAACGATCCTCAATCCGCTTTCAGATTGCCATCACCCTCGAAGGGCCTCGGCTCCAAGGAGCGCACATCTCCCATCAAAGCGGCTCCGGCACAACCATCGCTGAACGAGTTTGACGATATGGAAGACATAGAAAACGCAGTAGCCCGTCACAGTCCCAAGAAATGTTCCCCAATCAAGAAAATGGCAGTGGATCGTCCGGACTCCACCTTGAGCGAGCGATCGCGCAATGACTCGTCGCCCACCAAATCCTTCCATACAGCGGCTGAAGAGAGAGAGGTGAACCAGAGTTTGGACGCCAGCTCCCTGACGGCGGAGCTTATGCCTCATGTAAAGAGGGACAGTTCTTCGAGTTCGCATGAGTCTGCGTTGCGGGACAACGAAGGCTTGACCGTCGCCATGAAACTGATGGAGCAAACACACTTCGAGAGGCATGAATTTCACGAGCGCTCTTCCACATATCGGGAAGAACACGGCATAGCCGACATAGACGACTACCTCGGTGCTGATGAGACAGAGCTGAACCCCGATGGGCCAGATCTCACGTCTGTCACCATGGACGATACGTGCTTCAGCAACTTCTCCGAGATGCCCAATCTGGACATGACGAAGTTTGCTTTCCTCAAGAAGAGCCCCACAAAGTCTGGACTCATGGATCAGGTACGGCGCGACTCGCACGGGTGGGGATATCCTTTCGCTAACTCAAGCAGGCAACACCCCGAGCACGTCCACCTGTGACTCCGTCAACTGTCCGGCGAATGGAGCGGACTCCTTCGCCAACGCCGCGTCAATCACGGCATGATCACAATGCAGGAGATACTACGAACCTGCTCCTGGACTTCACTGCGCAAATTGAGGCATTCTCAGCCTTTTCACGAGGAACGCCGTCTCGAGGACGTCAATCGCCTAGCAAATCTACAACCGAGCCCAATCTCCTCACTTATATCCAGAATCAGCGCTCGCCGGCAAAACCGAACTCGCGTGTACCAGCCACACCGTCACAGAATCGCCAGCTCCTCAATCTTCTCGACTTTGAACTACCCCCACCACCGACCCCTCGCTCCGTGCCCACTGTCACTATTCGTGAACTTGAATCGCTGAAGTCTACTTTTCAGTCACAGATATCTAGCCTTACGGCGTCCCTGTCTGGCAAGGAGGCTGAAGTTGACTCGCTCGTCAAGGCTGTTTCGGATGCCGAGCGCCGCGTTGGAGAAGCACAAGAACTCTTACGCGATGAGCGCAGCGCGAGAGAGCATGCGGAGGCGCAGATGGTGGATTGGAAGAACAAGGGCGAAGAAGTTCAGAAGCTGCTTCAAGATGTGCAGGCTGAGCTAGCGCGGAATGATGCCGAGCGCGAGGCTCTCCTCACGCGTCTGGCAGAAGTTGAGAAGCGTGCTGAAGACGCAGAGCAGAGGTCGTCGGAACTGGAGACGCGTTTGATTGAGGCGGAGAGCAAGAATGTGGACATGACAACATTCATCAATCCCGAAGAGGATGTTGGGGAGAACAAGAAAATTTACTCCGAGCTCGAGTGTCAGGCTGCTATTGCAGAGAAGGTGAATGAAGTGGCTCGTGAACTGCATACAGCGTACAAGGCCAAACACGAGAAGAAGATCAAGGCGCTGAAGGAGAACTATCAGAGAAAGGCCGACGAGAAGTGCAAGGAATTGCGCTTGCAGATCATTCGATTAGAGCGCCAGGTTGACGAAGCACAGAAGAAGCGGGATGATACCTTCTCACAGGTTCTTCCTGGGGACGTGTCTATCAAGGCTGGACCTTGTGAGAAGTGCGCGAAGGAAGCGGCCAGCAAGGCGGAACTGACGCAACATCTGGAGGCTTACAAGTCCACCATCGAGAACCTCAAAGCGAAACTGGCCGGCCTGGAGTCCGAACTGTCCAGTTTGCGCAAGTCCCACGATGGCCTGCTTCAGGAGCTTGAGGCTGAACGTGTCGAGAAGGGCGAGCTCGTTGCCGCAGCCGAACAGATGCTCGCTCTCTGTGGTGAGAAGATGGAAGAATATCAGCAAGAGGAACTGCGAAAGTCTCAAATGGCGGCCCCTCGCCCTGTCGCCCATCCTCACACCAACCCGGAGCCTATGCGTACTACCGGCTTCTTGGGTGGCGCTCCCCCTCGTCCTGGATCTTCGCTCAGTGGAGGCCGACCTGGCAGCGGTGTGGGTGAACGCCTGGGAGCCATGGGCGCCGAGAAGCAAAGCTCCATCGCGAAACCTAGTGGGCTCCGGGCCCCTGGTGGGTTCGGCTTTTCTGGAGGAGCTGCTGGCGCTGGTGGCTTGGCTAGGAGCGGTAGTGGAGGGAAGAGCAGGCTCATGAGTAACATCGAGCGGATGGGGGGTCGGGGTTCGGAGTAGAGGCGTCAAGTTTTAGAGCTTGACGGCGGCGGGTCTTGTGGACTGGCGTTTGGTTTGGGTTGATGCTTCGTCTTGGGTTGCCGTGGCCTAGGGCATCTTGTAACCACTGGAAGTACTTGTGGGTTCTTGCATGCATTGGTGATGTAAATAGGTTTGCCTGGGAATGAAGGCTTACTAAGTCTTTCAGATACTTTCCATGTAAAACAAACTGAATGAACTGTCTCTAACCCCGAAATTTCATCATCTTCTCGCCGTCCCGATTCTTATCCTCTGTGTAAGTACCTAGTACAAGGAAGGATGCGGAGTTGATCACGCGACGATGAATATGCCACTTCCGGGATGACATGTCTATCATACCAAACATTTAAGAGAACCAGTGCATAATCGTTAACAGGCCGTAGATTCAGGAGCTCAGCGAGCCGTCTCGAGCCAACTGCCTACGACCCATCGTACCACGTCTTTTTACATCTCTGGCAGATTCCGTACGTTCAGTTCCTCGTATTCCAGGCCTGAGCTATGGGTCGCTCTGTCCACGGGACCGTTCCACCAGCATCGATAGCTGTAGATGAGTGGGGAGCTGTGTCCTCAAGGGTGTTCATTGCAGCCACGAAGGTTTCATTCTTGGGATAACGGCCTTCTTTGGGCGGAGAAGAGCGATATTGAGCGCGCTCATCCTGGATGTGGCGCTCACTACCACAAGATGGCTCAGTAGGAGTGTCGATGATCCACTCGGAATCACCATCAAACTCATCAGGAAGAAGCGCGGTAACATCATTACTCGCATGGTAAACCTCCTGGATCCCTAAGTCCAAGAAGTCGGAACCCAAAGGCGTGAGTGTCAGAGCAAATGATTCGAGCGAAGGGCTGTCAACACGTTGGCAAACGACGTTGCGGAATTTCGAGCCGGGGAGAGCGGCTGGTGGTAGATGCGGCTCCGGTTTCAGCTCCTCCTGTACGTCTTCAGTCGTCATGGGAGGTTTTGAGTCAATGGTGAGGTGAATCCAGCACCAACAGTGTTTAGCATTTCCTATTTGCAGAAAATGCTTCAATTGCTCGCGTTGCGTGGGTCTACGACCGGAGGGCGAAGCTGGACACTTGGACATTGGTACCAGATGTGCAGGCTGCCGACCTGGGCTCCAGGAACACGTCGACATCTGTCGCGCTGGCGGGATATTCAGTGTCAGGCGGGTGATATGACCGGTATATAAGCTGTTCGCTGCTTTGGAGGTTGAAGTTAGTGTGGTATTTCCGCGCTTGTGAGTCAAAGACTCCACCTGGGTGAATGGCACCGGCTTCTGACGTGGCTCACCTTCCCTGAGGGATTTGACGGCCGACGATGACTCCCTAAATGTTGAGGTCGCGCCTAGATTCGACATTGTAAATGACAAGGATTGGGTTCGCGAGCCAGTGGGTAAAGTTATATGGGTAGCCATCTGCTGGGGAGTTTGTGGTCCAGCAGGCAGGACACGCAGGACCTCCTTTGCTTGCGAAGTGATTTTTGATGAAGACGCTGTCGTCGACAATTTGATTGGCTCCGACCAAGGCTGAGCAGAAAGAGTTGCAGTACGTTTCGGGGTCGTAATGGCACGATATGTCGCTGATGCTGGGGCCGTGTCTGCCGAAGTTGATATCAGGACAGGTGCTGCCCTGAGCATCGCATTCATTCCAGGTGGTGCAACGACGTGAGGCGTGGCAAGGACGGAAGGCCGGCCTAGGGCATGCGGTATCGTTTGTGACGCTGGAGAAAGAAATTCCCTGGAGTGTTTGTTGATCGACCCCAGTCGTTCGCGCGTCGTTGCCATTGAAGGACAATCTATCCGTTGGAGACATCGATCAAGCGGTTGCAGAAATTTAACTCTCGCCTCCTTCGCCGGTGAACCGATAGGAGGTGGCGTCGGCGTTGGCACTGGCTGGCCATGTGTTCGTTGAACCAGCTTCGGAGTCTCATACCTGTAGTCGTCTACTGAGAGGGTAAACTCGCGGTTTGGAAGTGACAAGGCCAAGTCGTTTTGAAAGGACTCGCAGGCGGTTTTCCCGACAGCAAGAGAGGCTTCAAATGTAGGACCGGTGCTGGCCGCGGTAGTCCCGCCTGGCCTTCAGCTGCTTTGATTCCATGTTGCGAATTTGAGCCAGCATTGCCTTTCCGTATGCTTCGCACCTTGATTCCAAGCAGGGCTGCATATTTGGTAACCGAGCTCGATTTTCGAATGGTTGTCTTCTGGTTCATCGGACTCTGCGAGGATGGCGAATCGGTTACCTGTTCAATCAACAGAAATTCAGCTAGAAAACTGGTAAAACATTGGTACCTGTGCGAGGGTGACCCAGTTTGTGGTGGGAGTGAGCAGGACGCATTCTCTTGCTTGTAAAGGCGTATATTCAGCGATGATATTCAGAGCGTGATGGTGACAGGAAAGAATGCTACTTCGAAGGTGCGTGTATAATGACCGTGAAGCAATATTGGGTGCTTGCTAGATGAATTGGAGCAAGTGTACGGAAGGAGGAGAAAAGAGCCTTAGCAAACTCAATTGATTGACAGCAGAGAATTGAGGATGCGTTTGACTCAGCATAATGTGACTGGAAAGAGGGATGTATAGTTCGGAAGCGAGTTCCCCATATTCTGGATGGCATCATGAATTAGTTCTGCATTTTTGACAGGCCAGCGTGCAACTAATCCGCCCGATACAAGGCTATATAGGCACTGTTGTTTTCTGCTTCCGGTTAGGGGATACGAGAGGCTGCGGAGTCGTGTGCAGCAAAACGCTAGGCATCTAACACAGCGGGTGACACCATAATCCATGGTGCAGTGGCAAAGGGCCCAGCTTGTCTGAAGCGGAGCCACAGCAGCACTGGACTGATCATTCACTTCATTGTACGCCGTGCCAAAATTATGGATAATAGAGCCTGGTGATGGTGGTGAGGTCGAGGGATGACTAAGCCGGGATCCCAGCAAATCTTTGAGTTTGCCTAAAGATTTCCCCACATTCACCAACTCCGGCAACCCACCATCCACTCTTCCCCCGCGAGCTCCAGAGCCGCGTCTACTTTTTCTTTTCCTTTCTCATACCGGCTCTTCTTTTTCTCAGGCGCTCCAGGATAATTGAGAATCCGTGCTGCAGACGCAATTATCTTGGAGCCGCTTCTTCTCCCTCTGCGATTCTCTAATCATCGGTCCGCTCGTCGCCGCCATCACCCATGGCATCACCCACAACCCAGACGGGCACAGAGCCTAAGCAGCGACGCCGAACTGCTCCACGCATCATTCCCGCCGTTCCCCTCAAATTCGCGCGCCGACCGCCAACCGTGAGACCCCTCACTCCAGAAGGCACCGCTCGCGGTCCGCTGGCTAGCACCGACGCGGACTCCCTGCCGTCTGTTGAGAAGAGTGCACCAGTATCTACCGCCTGTGATCCGCCCACTCCACAGTCCAGAGCCTCCGAGACCGTCAACGGGAACCCTGAAGCAGACGAACGCGAGAGCTTGACGGCGGCCCCAGGTGCCATCACCCACCAAGGTGCGTCGGAGCTCTCTGGGGAGCCGACTGCTCTCCTGTCAAGACCATCTAACAAATCTTCCGGCAGACTCTTCCCCAAAGGAAACAGACAGAGATCAATACGACACAGAGATCCCTCCCCAGAAGGCACCTGTCAGCGATGAGCACGTCGACGCAACTGAGCCTTCCTCGCTTGAGCAGGTTATATCTCCCGCCTCTCCCCTAAAGGACCCTCAAAGCCGCATTCTTCCCACTGCCCAACAGGTCTCCTCGCACGCCGGTCGCGCCAGTCTAGACAATATCGTGTTCGGAAGTGCGCAGGAGACTGCCCCCGCCCCTAACACAACGCATACCCAAGGGCAGACCAACGGTGTCGTACCTCAAACCTTTCTGGGCCATCCTCCGGGCCTGACCGGTCCCCATTTCCCACCCCCTTCACATTCTGATGGTTCTCAGCTGGTCCCTGGCAAGGACCCTCTCTGGGGCACTGCACCCGTTGGAGCTGCTCCTAAGGGGCCATATGTACCTAGTTTTGGTCCGCATTCCCAGCCCCATGGCAACGCAACATACCAGGGCACCCCGAATGGTCGCTACTCTCCTCCCCATGCCACCGAGATGTCGACCCGCTCGAGCTCGCACAGCCCTCGTAAACTACCACGTGCCAACCTAGCGAATCCCGCCGTGTACGGCAGCGAAACATCGGAGACCACATACCCTGATTGGAATAAGCCACCGCATACGGGCTTGAAACCACAAGAACTTGGGCCTCCCAGCTTCCAAGAGCCGTTGGACCTTGCCACCTGGCTCATGGACCAGGTAGGGAGACCCGAATTTGCCGATTTCTATCTTCAAGTACGCACAAACGATACAGTCCTCTGCGCTGTTCCTGTGCATGCGGTGGTTGTTGGTCGAAGCCGTCCAATTCTGGCTGCTATTCGGAATGCATTGGCATCTGCGCCGCGTTTAAGAGACGGTCCGCTGACTGCCAATTTGTTCACGGATAACCCGTTTGTCAGCCCCGAATCTCTGAAGGAAGGCATCAAGCTGTTGTATGGTGCACCGCTTTTGGCTGTCAATTCGATCTTATACCAGTTGGTACCGTTTCACCCGGGACATGGAACTGGAGTCCCTTCTAACGATGCTCGAACTCGGATGTCCCAAGCGATCAGCTACACAGCCACTGGCCATGTACTGGAGTTGTATAGCATGCTCACTCGCGGTGTTGAGCTCGTGAAAGCACTCCTGCGCTGGGATACGGTTGATCAGGCGCTGTCCTGGGCCCTTACCATGGCCCCGTTCTACGCCGACCATCTCCTTGCTGACAAGTCATCGAATCGCATCGAACATCAAGTTGCCCATTTGCTCAGACAGGACATCATCGAGTTCCTTGCCATCAATCTTCCTATTGGCTTCGCCTTGCAAGTTGCGGCGCCAGAGTTGCCCAACCTCCCGCGTTTGCCAACCATCTCGGATCAGTCTGGCCATAACCCGAGACTGAGCCAGATCCGCTTCGGGGATGCACCTGCCGAGGAAGAGCAGAAGCCGGACTTTGTCACCTCGACCCTCTCGAGTGTGCTTCTGTCTGCGCCTCTTCCTCTTGTGGACAATACACTAAACCACCCTGCAGTTGTATCCCGTTTGGGCTGGCATGGCGTCCAGACGTTAATGGACGCTGTGGTCGGTGAGCGGGAGCGCAGACGTTCGAGGATCCTGCAAGCGGTTGAGACGAGGTTTTCTGGACACGAGAGCGACGCGTATCCGAAAGAGGTGTTCGAGGGCCTGCTATGGCACGAGCATGTTGTTGCCTCTCCTGCGCACCCGTCTGGTTTCTCCGTGAGGGCGACGCGCTTAGGCAACCAGAAATCGAACTGGAATACTCCTGCTTGAGGCAATTGAGACAGTGCAGTACTCCGATAAGCATTGGCTGCCCCAGCCTTTCGCTGATCTCGCACCTGCGAGATCTTGGATGTCAGATACGCGAGGAGTTATGTGTTGGCTGCTTAATAGCCGTAATTTCGGGCAGGTGGGCACAGGTGGATTTGGGTTCAAGATTTTCACGACACGATTACAAGGCATAGGGAGCATTGGGGCGTTTGACAGGCGTCAAGGACGTGCGGGACGTCGCCATGGGTTCTTCTTTACTGGCACTGGTAACCGGAAAAGCACGACATGATGATATGACGTATTTTCTTTGCGCAGTAGAATTGCATAAGGTAGGGATCATGGAGCTCTGTACACCATCATTTCTCCTGTTGTCTGTACATTTCTCTTTTACACTGTCGATCTCGAGGTTCCCGGTGCTTCTTCAAGAGTGGTTTCGGACATCTCCAACCACTGTCGATGAGAGCGTGTGCTGGGTAGATGGTCCGGCCGTGGTGGAGGATGATTAATTCCAAGATGTATGCTAATACTGGCTGAAATGTCAATAGCTTCGCCTCGTCCACGATGCTTATTCACCTGTTGATACAGCCGCGGCCGTGAGGTTCTCTCCTGCGTGGTACCTACAAGTACGGGGACGATGATTAGTAAAACGGGGGGATGATGCCATCGACGCCTTGATGGGAGTGTGTTGGGTTGGCGAATCAGCAACGCCATACGTATTCTTGTCAGGGGCCCTGATGGCAAAGGGCGCCGTTAGTGCTTGTACTGTTTTTAGTGAAGAGCTTTCTTTGCCTAGGCATTGCTTGGTGTTTGCCGACGGAAGAGCTTATCCTAACGTCGCTCGTCTCCGAGACGGGGTTAAGGCCAAAGTCCTGACGCAATGCCACCAACCGGCTTTAAGCCATGGCGCGGAATCGTCTATCGGCATCATCGGCATCATTGGCTCCATCCTTTTTCACCCCTCCCCCGCTACCTGCTTTGAGTAATCCTATACACAGTACGTGTGCTATACTATACCCAATTCAGAGATGCTAACGGGTTGATTAGTGATTACGAGATGCCGCGGACAACAAAGACCGACTGCACGGCGTCACCGCCCTTGCTCTCTTATATATACTGGTAATAGCCTTCTCTTGTTCGCCCTGTGTCGCGTCTCCCCCTTTCCCATAACCACAAAAAAGTGCCCAGCTACCAACCCCGTACCTAGGCTGTACGATAGCTGCATATTGAAGGCGACGGGACATGGAGCAGGCAGGGGAGCCGACTGGTGTCTCCACGACCGCAACCGTTGGTGTCCCGACGTCGACATATTTAAACGAGAAGACGCGGGAAATTGCTTCATTATCATTACCTGGAGCCTCTTCGCTGAGCCAGTCTGAGAGGGAAGAGATTAACAAGAGTCAACGTGGGTCGATGGATAGGAAAGAAGACGCAGAAGAGTCGGACGACGGGCAGGAGCAAACAGATTTCGAACGGGTGGCCAGCAAGCAACCCAGTGTGAACAATGTGTCGAGTATACCGAACGGGGGACTTCGGGCATGGCTGCAGGTACTGGGGGCTTTCTTTCTCTTCTTCAATTCATGGTATGTATACGATGGATTTCCCAGTTCCTTCGCTTCCCCCAACCTACGTTGAAGCATGCAAGGAGGAGGGTGTGGGCCCATACTGACTTGACCCTAGGGGTATCATCAATACATTTGGATCCTACCAAGCCTATTACGAAACCTCGCTCCTCAAAGATTCGTCACCGTCTTCCATATCATGGATCGGCAGCATTCAAGCATTCCTGCTCATGATGGTCGGAGCGCTTACAGGGCCCATCTACGACGCCGGATATTTCCGTGCTCTCCTCATCAGCGGCTCGGTGTTGGTAGTGTTTGGGCAGATGATGCTGAGCCTGTGTAAAAGCTACTGGCAGGTTCTGCTTGCCCAGGCATTGTCAATCGGCATCGGCTGTGGTGCTCTGTTCGTTCCGAGCGTCGCAATTCTCAACACATATTTCACAACCAAGATTGCCACTGCCGTCGGCATAGCCGCCAGCGGCAGCTCTTTGGGTGAGTTCTCCATCGTCGTGTCTCCATATCGATGCCGACTGACATCTTAAGGCGGCGTCATCTACCCTATCGTCTTCCACAAGCTTCTCCCACGGATCGAGTTTCCTTGGACGGTTCGCACCATCGGCTTTCTGATTCTCGCGACTCAGCTCGTCCCAATCATGGTTATGCGCGTACGGGTTCTTCCCGCAAAATCGCGTTCCCTTCTTGATCTCCGCGCATTCCTCATCCCTGCCTACTCGCTTGACGTCTTCGGCTTCTTCATTGGCTTCATCGGTCTATACATGCCCTTCTTTTACTCTCAAGTTTACGCCATTCAAAAGGGCATCACGGACGAGAATCTTGCTTTCTACCTCCTAGCCATCATGAACAGCACCTCTGTATTCGGTCGCATTATACCAAACTACGTCGCCGACAAGCTGGGCCCTTTCAATGTTGTCATCCCTTGTACTATCATCTCGGCCGTTCTCTGCTACTGCTTCATTGTTGCAAAGAGCAGCGCCGCGCTCATCGTCGTCATTGCATTCTACGGCTTCTTCAGTGGAACGTTCGTCTCCCTACCCCCGACTACCATCATGCATCTTAGCCAGGATGCTCGGTCCAAGATTGGTACAAGGCTGGGTCAGAGCTTTGCATGTGTTTCGGTTGGCATTTTGATCGGAACGCCGATTGGTGGCGCCATCCTGGACAAGAGCGGCTTCGCGAGCGTCTGGGCCTTTGGCGGAAGTCTGCTGGTTGGTTCGGCGGTGTTCCTGACGGCAGCGAGGGTGTGCTTCAAAGGGTCCTCTCTTACGGTCAAGGCCTGAGGTCGTGATCTACGCTGGTAAGAGAGTTCCGCGCTGGCGCACATGTGCATTGTGGATCCCCAGGGTTTTTCCCTCTTCTTATCATCGAGCAATAGGGTATTTTTGCGGCATAGGCTAAGGGGGTTTCGGGTGGTACAAACATGCGTTGTAGAGTTTTCGTCTTCCTGTACTTTGTCAAGCGATTGGGTTCCTTGGTGGCATAAGCATCATGGTTAGATTTTATCTCCCTCAAGTTCTAGCATCTATCACACGCACTTCTTTCTAGTTCTTGATTAGACTTTGAAACGCTTCGGCGAAAACGATTCCCACTGCGAAAATAATATAGTATCTTCAGATAGTCACCGAACGAACTTGTGATGTCACCATAGCCTCTTGACTTGATAGTAACCGTTAGTAAACAGCCCTCTACTCTCCTTTCGCTTCTCGAACCCACTAAGTCGGGTTGTGCACGGCTAGCCAATGACAACCCACTTCGTTCGTGGCGCATCTCCCCGACAATCTGGCCATTTTTCATGAGAAATCGTGCGGTTACCTTGCGACGGTAGACTTTCTTATACATGCAGCTCCCTTTTGTCAGACGCGAACATCTTCCCAAATCAGCATTCACATTCGATACGCTCGTTCGAGAAGAGAAGCAGTGGAAATCGAGTACGTCTGACCGCTACCTGAGGCAGAAATAGCGGGAGAGACATGTAAGAAACAATACATTCCCGTCTCAACTCGAAATTCACTATGAAACCAGGTAGCGACCTGCCCGGCCCAACGGCAAAGCTAACACATGGGCAAGGTTCGTTGAAACAAGCGAGCAGCAACAGCTTGTTAAACTCCGAGCTTGAGTAGTGCAACATAGATGATATGTCTCTGGCACATCAATAAAAAGGTATAGGTAGCGTCATTCTTCAATAGATAATCGATCAACACTGTCCGCTCCAATCTTCCCTCTTCCTGTTAACAAGGTCTTGTGACTCCGGCTATAAGTGTTGCAATCTTCCACAGTCCTTGAGAGGCGTTTCGTGACAACTCTTCGGTCATAAGGTTGAGGAAGCTTGTTGGTGGGCTACACGCATATTCGTGTACTGCTAAGCAACGCCTCGACCAATTCATTGCGAGCTGTAAGCGCCAGCGTACCAGGGTAGAATATTCAGCCACTCACATATTCCCAGAACCTGCTGTGCCGCGCTGTATGATCGCCGTGGACCTCGCTGGAATCTCACGTCCCTTTCAGCTCAACTTTGCGGCTCCACCAGCAAAGCAAGAACGTTGTATCGCAGTCATTGTATTGAGATGGCTGAGGCCGTAGGTCTACTTGCGAACATTATCCAACTTCTTACGTTTGCCACGGACATTTATGAACGCCTGGAAGAATGTGCGTCGTCCATCAAGGGCTTACCGTCGGTTCTTGAAGGTCTGCACAATCGAATGCCCGTCCTTGTGAAAGCCCTCCAGAACACCAAGATGGCAATGGACGCTGGGGCTATGGACGAACAGTCCACAACCGCATTGCGCCAGGCTATACGCGGATGCGAAGGTCAGATGAGCCAACTAAACGACATTATCGACAAAGTTATTCCACCGGCGGGGGCTTCGAAGTTTACACGCAAGTGGAAAGCAGTAGGAAGTGTGCGATATGACACCAAAGTGGAAAAATTAGACGACCAGATACAGAGATATGTCAACGTTCTTTCTCATTACCACTCAACTGCAAACCTTGTCAAGCTAGCAGGTAAGTTCATCAACGCACATCCCATTAATCCAGCTGCGCTATCTTGCACGAACGAGAGTTACGCTGGTTTCGCGCGTTCTATACCTTCATGTCCGCACAAGAAGAAGCAAGAAAACCGAAACCCCGATTTCCCAAGTCGCAAGCGCAAGGATCTCGGTTCCATTCTATTCTGTTATTTAGATGATGGGAAAACCATGATGGGGACTACCTTTGGGATGGTACCTTTGCTGACGATGATGCTTCGCAGCCCAGCCTCCTCCTGTACCACGCTCGACGGTTCCCTACAGAGAAGACATTCATTTTGTGGATCGTAAATTTCTGACCATCCAGCTTTCTGCAAAATGTGAGGAGCCTGCAGCGCGAGTAGCACTGGTAGGGCCTGGTGGTGTAGGGTAAGTTTCGACGTCTTGTCAAAGCCAAACTGAAACTGACTAGGAGACAAGTAAATCGCAGCTTGCAATCGACTACGCCCATAAGATCCGAAAAAGCTCACCTGACACGTGGGTGTTCTGGATCAATGCAGACAGTGCGGCAACATTCGAGAAAGGCTTTGAGGATATAGCTGACAAGGCCCACATTTATGCGTACAATCCGCATGACCCTGAAAGAATGCATACCGTTAAGCGATGGCTTATGGAAGAGAAAAACAAGTGGTTGATCATCTTGGATAATGCTGACGACCTGAACGCCTTGCTACCGAACGATGACGCGCCCACCGACTCAAAGGAGAAAAGCTGTGCGTTACGCAAATCCCCGGGACAGGACCTCTTAGCGCTGCTTCCACAATCACCTAATGGTAGATACATTGTCACTTCTCGTAACAAGCAAGCCGCCACTCGGATTGTCCTGGGGGAGTACCACAACGTTATCGAGGTCGAAGAGATGGACGAAGAAGACGCTCTGGCCTTGTTGAAACGGAAACTGGTGGAATCCCCAGATGATGCGGAAGCCAAACAGCTGGTGGACGCTGTGGGCCGAATGCCACTGGCCATCTCAAACGCCGCCGCTTTCATTAATGAGAGGCGACCCCAATGGAGTGTAGCCAGGTACATTGAAGAGCTCGACAAAGGTGATGATGAACGACTGTATCTATTAGAAGAAGATGTTTATGATGCTCGTAGGGAGATTCAAGAAGGACGGTCGAACTCAATCGTACGCACCTGGCAGGTATCCTTCGACCACATCCGCGAGCACAGACCCTCGGCTGCCCGACTTTTATCGCTCATGAGTCTTATTCGCCTGCACAGCATCCCTGAATATCTGCTCGTCGGACAGTATGCCCAGCTATCAAAAGAAAATCGCAAGAGATGGTATAATCTCACAAGCCTGAAACAGAGATGCAAGGACAGCAGCGAAACACCCATAAAGGATGATTTTGAAGGAGATTGGAGAGTCTTGCACAGCTTCTCGTTGATCAAGACCGCAATAGACGGACACCACTTTTCCATGCACAAACTCATCCAAGCTTCTACCCGGAGATGGCTCCAGCTCCATGGAACACTTGACAAGTGGATTCACAGACATCTCGAAGTATTGAACGACAAATACGATGAGGATCTTCTAGAAAGACCTGCCGAATTAGTGCTCCATGCTTATACTGCATTGGCGTGGAATCCGTCAGACAAGGAGACATTAGGGCTCTCTGCCTTGCTCCTCTACAAAATCGTCGATCAAGACGGATGGCTTTTTTCGAAGGAAAAAGAAGAACAGTATTTCAAAGGCGCCGTAGGCCTGCTTGCAACTGCGTACGGACGAAGGCACCATCAAACACTGAAAGCAGCAACGACGCTGGCGGACTTTTATGTTCGAAATGGAAGACCCGCTGAGGCGGAAAAGGTGTACGGGATGGTTTTGCAAGCAAAGATAAAGACATTGGGCCCTACTCATCTGGACACACTCGCCTGTATGGACAGGCTGGGAGTAATTCTTGGAAAACAAGGAAAATATGAAGATTGGGACATTCTCTTTAGACGGACAATGGAGATAAGGCAACGAAAATACGGTATGGGACACGACGAGACCCGATTTGCCCTGCGAGCGAGGAGGGTCGATTTGGTCTTCCAAGGTAGATACGAAGAGGCCTTGGAAATATCCTTTCGTGACCATGACGAACGAAGAAAGCTAATTGGCGATGCGTATGACTGGATTTGGTGCGAGGAGGTAGAGCTGGTTGCGGGCTTGCTTCACTGGAAAGGACATGACAAGAAGGCGGAATCACTGTACCGCGACGTCATTTCTCACAAGGAGCGTCACCTCGGAGACAGCCACCAAAAAACATTGGCCAGTGTTGAAAGGCTCTGTGCTGTGTCTCTTAGCCAGGCAAAGTGGGCAGAAGTAGAGATACTGTGCACGCGTGTTCTGACGCATTGGACGGATCGAAAAGAAGAGGACAAGAGAGATGCCATGGTCAGACTTATCTACGCCTTCCTGAAGCAGAATAAACTGGAAGAAACAGAGGCGCTTGCCCGCACTGTTCTGGAGGAAAGTCTCAAAACAAACGGAGCAGAATCAAGTGAAGCCATTATGCCCTCACTTCTGCTTGGCTCATCGCTACGTAAACAAGGACGCTACGACGAGGCCCTCTCCTTCTTGGAACCCGCATGCAGAAGCGCGCAAAAGACTTGGGGCGAAGAGAGCCAAGATACTCAAGAAGCCTTCAAAGAGCTATCTCGCTTAAAAAGAGTCATATCATCCACAGAATTGGCACATGATAGCTCTGCTTCCTTGCAGGCAGCCTCTTTGATATCTGGAGCATCAGAGGCGGTTATTGGCGATGATCTTGACTTCCAGACGTCATGCGCACCCCAATAGAGACACATCGACATGTGTCATCCTGGAAGCGGTCCCATGGTTCGTTTCGATGCGAAACACCCCATATAGCCGGGAAATGACCACACTGTGGCTAGCTTCTCCTTCCCTTGCGCAGTTCGAATGGATTCAGAAGACGGTTGACTATAACGAGTGAGGAGCGCAGGACTTCCTCCCTAACATACCACGGTGAAAGCATATTCGAAAGTCAAGCTCTTTCGCGTGTCTCTTGGTAAACCGGTCATTTTCGGGCCGAGACGGTGTTCGGACTGCCAGCGAGGTATTAGATCCTGCTCTAACGGAATTCCGGAATGGGCAGTAAAATCAAAATTCCCGGATGGATAGTATATTGGCGTACGTTCCGCCCCTCGCAAACCGTATCTTCGAACCAGTCATCCAGGTTTCCCTCTCTGTCGATAGAAGGCACGTTTGCCACATGTCTCTTGTCTTCGAACATCAGCAAAATGAAGCCGCAATCCGCATCGTTCCTATTTGATTGGTACCCTTGCATACATACGGGCAATGGTTGATTCGGCAGTCGGACGGTTCCAATACCTTTGGATGTGAGAAATCCCAACATCTAACAATAACACGTTTCCTTGGTTGGTGGGACCAGCAGGACCGTTCGCAACACAATACTCGAGGAGAAGTAAAGCAAACTTGTTTGCTCAGATTGATTCGACAGCTCCTGATGCAGGACAGAGCTTTTCAAAGGAAGAGAGATGGCGAACGGGTACCGTATACGACCATATACTCCATTCTGCCGTGGTACACGCATGCATCGCCGCTCCCGATGACAAGATACCGGCAAGGCAAACCACCACCGCAGCGAGTCCCGAGATGTCCGGAGTGCTTGATTCGGGCGCATAGGAACTTTTTCAATCTTGTCAAAAGAAGGAAGTATTACGGTGGCTCGTCGGAGATTTTCCGCATGGATAGACCGTGTGCCGAGGACTAGTACGAGGACCTTATGGGCAGGTACTGCAAAGCGCGTGTTGGCCTATTCAGAACGCAACGACATGTCGCTGTATGGTCGGAAGCGGAACAACTCTGGGAAGAAACATAATCTGCCGAAGGAATCAGGATTCTAGGGTCTGACGACGCAGGCAACAATCCGCACCCAATGCTTCAAACGGTAACATCAAATCCAAAGGCGCGAAAAGTCGGTCTCTTACACACCGGACACTCTTGACCACCGAAAACCCGAACAACGCTTTACTAGAACAGACGGCCTAGCGTGTTGTCGTGGATGGGTTAGCTCGGGGACCGACAGCAAAATCCCCCATTCTCATCGCCGGCTCTCTCACCAAGCGTGCTCGATAACAAGATATGATCGGTGAATACTTAGTGAAGCTTGACCTTTGTAGGATTGGGGCGCTTCTGGTTGCGTCTAGCGTGGTGTAATGTGGTCTTTATCATGGGATCGGTGTTTTATGGTCTTCTTTGCAGAAATCAAAGTAATAAGGCTTGGTTGAGACAGCGCAGCTATTGGAGAGATAGAAAGTCAGTGGTCACAGGGTAGCACTCCATGTAACATGGAGAGTATATGCGCAGTGAAGTAGGTAGAGAGCGAACAATGATTGGATACTCAAAGGCGAATGTAGACAGTAGAGAAGGGCAACATATGAGGGCATGCAAACAATGCGCAACGTAATCAAAAGAAATGAACTGCGTCATGTACGCAAAGAACGACCGGCGAGATTGAATGAAATCACATAACCACGCAGCAGGAGTTTTGCTTCTTTGCCTTTGTTTGCAACGGTTAGCAAGCGAGCTACAAAAGGAAGGTGTGGCCACGCACCTGGGTATAAAACATCTTGCTCTGTGCACTCAGCATGTCACTCTTCGCAATCAAGCTGTCAAGCTTCTCCCCGCGCTCGAGCAGACTATCAAAGGTGTTGTATAGGATGACTTTGGTCTCGTCCAGTGTCTGTTCCAATTGAAAGATCGGGTCCGCTTTGCTGGGATCTTGAGCTTTTACAATGTAGTCTTTCAACTCGGGGAGAGGCATTGAGTTCGGCTGCTGTGCATCGGAAATAGCCGAAGCGGGATATCTCGTCGCGAAAGCGGAGCATATTCGGCCCAGAAGTGTTTGAGCGATGCGGAGAGGATATTCTTCGTCCGATATAAGAACACCGCAAATGTTCGATTCATACCCACGGACATGTATGACGCGGCCTAATCAACGACACATATCAGCTTGGCAGATGATAGATGGGAATCGGTGAACCCGGCCTCATGGCTGCATACCTTCCTCCTTAATTTTTAGTTGGGCACCGACTTCCGTTCGTTTGGCCGCCTCCAGTGCTGCGACCGTAAGCTATAATGCATCAGCATCCAGACGGTATTCAGGTCACTCCTCGCAGAAGTGTAAGGAGAGGCACATCGCGACGGCAATGGCGGCATGGAAGACGAGTAAAGCGTACAAGAGCGGCGACTTTGTCTTTGTAAAATCTGATGTGAGTAAGATCCGTTTCATGGCACAACTCGAGCGGTTTGTCGCTCTGATAGCGGAATATCTATACATGGTCACAAGTCAGCGTTGCCGGTTCTCAAGCTTCAAGAGGTGGCTTACCCCCATATAGAACACCTTCATGGCCGCGTCGAGTTAAGGACAAAGGAAGTCGGGTAGTACTGAGAGAAGAAACGGGATTTCCAGGCGTGTGTATGGCCTCTGCGGCGGCGTGGCGGTAGGGATGCCAACAAATGTCGTCCAAATCTCGGTCCAACCAAAGCAGGGAGCATTAAGTAAGCACCAAAACGCGGGGGCCGGAAGGGGCGTTCCGCCGAACACTCAGCATCCTCCCCGCCAACGCCCTGGCAGCATTTTTCAGAGGACCGAGGGCTGCTTCTGTGCTTCTGGTTGTCGATAACATCTTCGTGCAATTGCAGAGCACCTTTAGGGGGGAACTCCCATCGCACATCTCCCACCGCAAGAGCCGTCCCGCGCCATGCCTTCTACTCTGCAGAATGCCCAGGCGGCTTGGGTGGAGCAGCTCGAGGCAATGCGGAAAGCCATTGCAGAGCTGGGTCTTCCGTCCGAACCCTCGCAGCGTGCAGCCTACGGCGACGACCTGAATCTGGACAGCGATGACCTCTCGGGGATTAGCAGTGGCGACGACATCTGGGACCTCGTCAGCAATGAACCTGAGGATGAGTACAGCAGCGGCTACTTGGATGCCGAGTTTCAGCCACAGATGAGCAAGTCGGTGTACGGCGAGCGGTGGTTGGCACAACAATGCATCGAGGTGACCTCTAGAGGGGAGGGGCTGGATGCCAGTGTTCTGGAGGAGCAGCTTCTGTCCATACTGGCGAGCGACAGCAACGACGAGGAACTGCAGATGTTATTAGCAGACATCGTAGGATATGGAGAACTCGACTTGGTAGCAGAGCTGATCTCTCATCGGGCGGAGCTAGTGACGGCCCCACGAGCGCAAGCATTGAAACCGGCGGTGAGGGGACACCTTCAAACAAAGGAGGAGAGGGAGGAGGCGCTTCGCCGGCAGGACTATGCCCACAAGCATGCGGTGCTTGCGCCGGCTCTCGATAGAAAAGGCCCACAGTACCCGCACGTCTATCGAACCCATGAAGCGGGGAACAAACTCTCTGCGTATGGCAAGAAATATGTCCTACCACACAACCACCAGCATTATGACGACAACATATACGAGGAATACACGATACCGGCCACGCCTGTGGGCACCATTGCCGCTGGTCAAAAGTTGGTTGAAATAGCAGACTTGGATGGCCTTTGCCAGCGAACATTCAAGGGATACAAATCCCTGAATCGCATGCAGAGTCTGGTCTACCCGGTTGCGTATTCCACAAGTGAGAATATGCTCATATGCGCCCCCACCGGTGCAGGCAAGACGGATGCAGCCATGCTCACAATCTTGAATACCGTAGCAAAATACACCATTCCAAATCCCATAGAGAACCCGGAAGCTACCGACTTCACCGTCCTCTCCGAGGATTTCAAGATCATTTACGTTGCACCCATGAAGGCGCTCGCCGCCGAAGTGACTGAGAAACTGGGCAAGCGGCTTGCGTGGCTCGGTATCAAAGCCCGTGAACTGACGGGGGATATGCATTTGACCAAAAGAGAAATAATGGAAACCCAGATCATCGTAACGACGCCTGAGAAGTGGGATGTGGTGACCAGAAAGAGTACCGGAGATACCGGGTTGGTGCAGAAGGTCCGCTTGCTGATCATAGACGAGGTGCACATGTTGCACGATGAGCGTGGTGCGGTACTGGAGAGCTTGGTGGCAAGAACGCAGCGGCAGGTTGAGAGTACGCAGTCACTGATTCGGATCGTTGGACTGTCTGCCACCCTTCCCAACTATGTCGATGTCGCCGACTTTCTCAGAGTGAACAGAATGGCTGGCCTCTTCTACTTCGACGCGTCCTTCCGCCCCGTGCCTCTCGAACAGCATTTCATTGGAGTCAAGGGGAAGCCCGGTACCGCAAAATCGAGGGAGAATCTGGAGAACACTGCGTTCGACAAAGTGGCAGACATGCTTAGGCTTGGCCACCAGGTCATGGTGTTCGTCCATTCCCGAAAAGATACTGTCAAGTCAGCCAGAACGCTATATGAGAAGGCGATGGAAAATCAATGCACCGAGCTGTTTGACCCGACTGGCCACCCGCGCTATGACATGGCCGTACGTGACATGAAGCAGTCCAGAGGAAGAGAATTGCGCGAGCTGCTGCCGAAAGGAATGGGTACCCACCATGCGGGCATGCCTCGGTCTGATCGAAATCTCATTGAGCGACTTTTCGCCGAAGGCGTCATCAAGGTCCTGTGCTGTACTGCAACACTAGCTTGGGGTGTCAATTTGCCGGCCGCCGCGGTCATCATCAAGGGCACTCAAGTCTACAGTGCGCAAGAGGGAAAGTTCACCGATCTTGGGATTCTCGATGTATTGCAGATCTTTGGTCGAGCAGGTCGTCCGCAGTTTCAAGATACCGGCATCGGTTTTATCTGTACCACACACGACCGACTGGATCACTATCTGAGGGCCGTTACGGAGCAGCAACCCATCGAATCGCGATTCTCAGCCAAGCTTGTCGACAATCTCAATGCAGAGATAGCACTCGGCACTGTGACCACTGTACAAGAGGCCGTACAATGGCTGGGCTACTCCTATCTCTTTGTTCGTATGCAGCGAAGCCCTATGAACTACGGCATCGAGTGGGCGGAGATCAGCAACGACCCCCAGCTTGTTCAGCGGCGGAGGAAGCTCATCGTTGACGCGGCAAGAGTGCTCCAGAAGAGTCAGATGATCATTTTCAACGAGACGACAGAGGATCTGCGTTCAAAGGATGTTGGTCGCATCGCCAGTCAATTCTACGTCCAGCAAACAAGTATCGAGATTTTCAATACAATGATGACTCCTCAGACCTCCGACGCTGATGCTCTGGCCATAGTCAGTATGAGCGGCGAGTTCGATCAGATACAAGCGCGTGATACGGAGGAAAAAGAGCTGTCAGCACTTCAAGAGGAAGGATATGTAGTGGCCGAGGTCAAAGGCGGCGTGGGAACACCCCACGGCAAGACCAACGTCCTGTTGCAGGCCCATATATCTCGTGCGCGACTGGAAGACTTCACGCTAGTCTCTGACACCAATTACATCACGCAAAATGCTCAGCGTATCGCGCGTGCGCTCTTCATGATAGCACTCAATCGGCGCTGGGGATACCAGTGTCAAGTCCTGCTCAGCCTCTGCCTGTCCATCGAGCGCCAGGTGTGGGCCTATGAACACCCCCTCCATCAGTTCGACCTTCCTCAACCGGTCTTGCGTCACTTGGACGAGAAGTACGCAGTCACTTCCATTCCCGCCCTGCGCGACATGGAACCCGCTGAGATTGGGCAGCTTGTGCATAACCAGAAGATGGGCATGGTCATATCAAAGATTCTGGATAACTTCCCTACCCTGAGCATTGAATCTGAGATAGCGCCCCTGAACCGTGACGTACTCCGTATCCGGCTTTGGCTCACCCCAGACTTCAAGTGGAATGATCGTCATCATGGGACTTCAGAGTCCTTCTGGGTCTGGGTGGAGAACTCCGAGACGTCTGAGATCTATCATTACGAGTTCTTTATCCTTTCCCGGAAGAAACTCTACGATGACCATGAGCTGAACTTCACGATTCCGCTCTCGGACCCTCTACCTTCGCAAATTTACGTGAGAGCTCTTTCGGACCGCTGGTTGGGGGCGGAGACAGTGCACCCCATTTCGTTCCAACACTTAATCCGACCGGATACAGAAAGCGTCTACACGGATCTTCTCAATCTCCAACCTTTACCCATCACGGCCTTGAAAAACCCACTCTTGGAAGAGCTGTACGGCCAGCGTTTTCAATACTTCAACCCCATGCAAACGCAGATCTTCCACTGCCTCTATCATACCCCCGCAAACGTACTACTGGGATCTCCCACCGGTAGCGGCAAGACAGTGGCTGCCGAGCTTGCGATGTGGTGGGCATTTAGAGAGAGGCCCGGATCGAAAGTCGTATATATCGCCCCGATGAAGGCCCTTGTCCGCGAGCGAGTGCAAGATTGGGGGAAAAGACTTGCCGGTCCGATGGGACTGAAACTCGTCGAGTTGACTGGCGACAATACACCGGACACTCGGACTATACGAGATGCTGATATCATCATCACCACCCCGGAAAAGTGGGACGGGATAAGCCGCAGCTGGCAAACCCGCGGTTATGTCAGACAGGTCAGCCTGGTCATTATCGACGAGATCCATTTGCTTGGTGGTGATCGTGGGCCAATTCTCGAAATCATCGTGTCCAGAATGAACTATATCGCTTCCCAAAGCAAAGGATCCGTACGACTCTTGGGCATGTCCACAGCGTGTGCCAATGCCACCGATCTTGGAAACTGGCTGGGGGTGAAGGAGGGCCTGTTTAATTTCCGCCACTCCGTTCGGCCAGTCCCTCTTGAGATATTCATCGATGGTTTCCCGGAGCAGCGTGGCTTTTGTGCTCTCATGCAGTCGATGAACAGGCCGACGTTTTTGGCCATCAAGGCGCATTCTCCAGATAAGCCAGTCATTGTATTTGTCGCCTCACGCCGACAAACTCGTCTCACAGCGCGGGATCTCATCAATTTCTGCGGCATGGAAGATAACCCGCGACGGTTCCTACATATGTCCGAGGATGATCTCGCGCTGAATCTCGCCCGGGTAAAGGACGAGGCGTTGCGAGAGGCGCTCAGCTTCGGTATAGGCCTCCATCATGCTGGTCTTGTGGAGTCCGACCGGTCCTTATCCGAAGAGCTGTTTGCGAACAATAAGATTCAGATCCTTGTAGCCACAAGTACACTTGCCTGGGGCGTCAACCTTCCAGCTCATTTAGTAGTCGTTAAAGGCACCCAATTCTTCGACGCAAAAACAGAGGGTTACAAGGATATGGATTTGACAGATGTCCTTCAGATGCTTGGTCGCGCTGGACGCCCGCAGTTCGACTCCTCCGGCATTGCACGCATTTTCACGCAGGATGCAAAGAAAGAATTCTATAAGCACTTTCTCCACACGGGGTTTCCTGTCGAGTCTTCGCTTCATCAGGTTTTGGACGATCATCTTGGTGCTGAAATCGCGGCTGGCACGATTGCAACGAAACAAGATGCTCTTGACTACTTGACTTGGACATTCTTCTTCAGGCGCCTTCACAAAAATCCATCCTTCTATGGACTCGAAATCTCTGCTGAGGAACACAACACCGTTGCCGCCCAAACTATGGCCGATGACTACATGGTGAAGCTAGTCGAAACATCGCTGAAGGAACTCGCTGAATCGTCATGCATATCAATGGAGGGGGACGAGATTGGTTCTACAGCACTCGGAAAGATCATGAGTTATTACTACCTTTCACACAAAACTATAAGGCATTTGGTCAAGCACGCCAAGCGAGCGGCCTCGTTTTCCGATGCCCTAACGTGGATCTCTCAAGCCACGGAATACGATGAGCTCCCAGTCCGGCACAATGAAGACCTGATCAATGCAGAACTCTCAAATGCGCTTCCCTTGAAAGCCGACAGTTTCGGCCTTCCTATGTGGGATCCTCACGTAAAGTCTTTTCTCCTCCTCCAAGCCTACTTCTCGCGCATCGATTTGCCAATATCAGACTATGTTGGTGATTTGACGAGCGTTCTCGACCAAAGTATCCGTATCGTACAGGCCGCTATCGATGTTTTGACGGAAATGGGGTATCTTTCAAGTGTAGAGGCTTTGATCACCCTCTTGCAAGCTATCAAGTCTGCTCGGTGGCCTACTGATGGCCCTCTGTCCATCTTCCCGGGAGTGGACGTGGATCAGGAGAAGAAACGTCTGGAGCACCCGAAAGCTTACCCGACCAATCTCGTGGAAGCCACAACAGCCCCTTCCGGGGTGGTCGAAAAAGCCGGACGACTTGCTGGAGTTCCTGGTGCGGTAATGAAACGGTTCCATGAAGCGGTTTCTAGATTACCCGTTCTCAAGGTTGAAGTGGGAAGTGTGACCGCCGCGTCTATCCAGGTCAACCTGCGTCGGATCAATCCAGCGAGAAGCGGGCAAGAAGGCGTGCGCATCTATGCTCCACGGCACCCAAAGCCGCAGTCGGAGGGCTACTTTGTCATTCTAAGCTACTCTGGCACCGACGAGCTAGTTGCACTCAAGCGCGTGAGTTGGAACACAGGTTCGGAGAGGAGTGCCGCCTCGCAGCCGAATTCCAAACTCTCTGCCACTGCCAACATGAGGATTCCGCCGGAAGTGCAAGGCAAAAAATTAGACGTCACAGTCCTGAGCGATGCATATATCGGGATGAAGTGGGCAGTCAGAGGGGTAGATGTCCCACAGGCACCGACTGTAGAGGATGGAAAGGAAAAACAGAAATCTTGAATGGTTGACTCGGCTGAACGGCTGACTACCTGGAGACTCGGGAGAATGGTACTTTCCGCTAGTCTCAATGCCCAAAAACTATGAAGCTATCATCTTCGTACTGATGTTCTGTCCCCCTGGTCACAATAATCGTCCGTTTCATTACATTCAACATCGGTGTTATCGCCGGTATCCAAATCATCACTCTCGCTGTCATCCGCTCTGTTGTCGTCTGTGTCATCCCTTTCGCGATCCTCTATCTCGGCGTCTGTATTATACTTGTCCATTTCATCATCTTTCATCACATCAGCTTTCTTATACTCGTCCACATCTTCGCCCTCAGCTAAATTCCCCTTTCTGCCATGCGCTTCCTCCTCCTCATCATTACTGGATGTATCACAGTCCCTGTCGGATATAGGAAGCGCATATTCTCCCGGCTCGTACCGTGGGGAGTGCCTGTGGAAGTATTGCTGGGTCCGACCCGCGTTGAACTTTGTCCCTGTCGACGAACCGGACAGGCGCCCTCGCGCGCCTGACATACAGTACGTCTGCCATTCCGAAACTTGACCAGTACTTGTCCACTGCCGCTGCGGCACTCATGGCGTCAAAAACGTCGTCCGTGGGATGCGTGTCGCGCCAATGGCTCTCCAGCCTGGCGTCCTCTTCGAGTTTATAGATCATGTTTATCGCGGCGAGCTTCCCGGCATTCCAAGCATCACATGACTGCGCATACTTTTCCGACCAAGACTCGTCCCACTCTGCGATTTCCTTCAATTCTTCCCTGGTGTTCGTCAAGACGGCCATATAAGCCAGGTGGATATCGACGAGGCAAGACGGACACCGCTCGATCCTCTTGATCTTGGATTGTGACGTAATGGGATGGAGCACATGTTTGCACAAGCGGGCGACGCGGTGACGCGGCAGAGGAGCTTCTCGAGGATGGGACAGTCGGCAGGTGATGCGTTTCTCCAGATCCGAGTACATGGTAGACACATCGCGCAAACCTAGCTCCTGCTCTCTCCGCTTCCGTTGCCACTGCTGGAAGTCATGGTACTGGGTCGCTGTGGGGAGTCGCCCTCGATTCTGATGGGCAAATGGGAAAGGGTACGCCTCTCGGTGCCAGATGAAGTACCGCTGCAATTCCTTGCCGGAGAAGAGGAGCGAGGCGTCAGGCGGCCCGATAGTTGTTTTCGTTGCGTGCGGCATCGTGGAGTTGTTTGTGGCGAGGATGAGACGTGTGGAGCGTCCCACGGTTTGTCCCAGGCGGTCGAACACGGTCGAAGAGGAAAGATGGTGTAGCAAAGCGCTTGAGTCGAGCAGGGCACGGTGCGGACCAATATATAGGCATATGGAATGCGGAGACGACTTCGGTGACCTTGGCGTCGGTGAAAGTAGGTGAGTGAAGGTGGATATGGAAGCGCAAGGCAACGTTTGTGCGGGTTTACTTGAGGTATGAGAGTTTGGATCGGATCACATGTCCTCGTGAGATCGGATCGGCGCGCCCGACACATCTATGATGATGCTGTTGCGTTGACCGTGATGCTGCGCAGTGCCAGTTTCGACGCGTTACTCGTTCGGAAGATGGATGTTATTGTTGAGTGGACTCTCCGTTAGGTTGCGCTTTCCCTCTCACCGCTTCCACTTTTACATGCGCCACCAGGAACGACTGCGGCCTTGGGTCATGCGATTGCCTCTACTGTTGTATACCTACTCATGCGAAGAAGACACGCGTTCCGGTATTCAAATCACAAACCCCGAACTCACACTCCCACACGACTGTACCATTTCGTGTTCCCTCACTAGTCATACAGCGTGAGCCTTGATGAAGTCCTCCGCCACTGATAATGGCAGTGCTAACCGTACGATCTCCACCCGCCGTCGGTCTTGCATCGGGCCTTCCGTTTGCAACCACGCCCACAGAATGTCCGAGAAGAGCTATAGATCATCGACCGGAGTGGTTCCATCCATCCAGTTTAACTCGACATCCAACATATATTGCGAACCCCACCCGTTCGGGCTCTCTTCCCAGTCCCGAAAGTTCTTCACCATTTCATAAAATGTCTCTACTCTCTCCGCCGTCGGATTCCTGCACAGTTGATCTATGCATTCTAGCATTCCATCGGGCTTGTCTGGTGCTTGCTCCAGCACTTTCAGCATCCATTTATGGAACGGATACAACATCTCGTTGTGTGCGAGGACGAGTCTCGTGCCAAACAGAACCAACTTGCTCACAGCAGTAGATAACAAATAGGGATTGTCTCTTCTCTTCGCCTCTGAACAGTACCAATGCCACCCTTCCAGCTGCGCTCGAAACCTGACAATTCGGTCTCTTTTTTCCGCAACGGGGTACGTCACGACCTCTTTCAGTAGCTGTTCAAGCCCCTCCACGCGGCTGAAGAGAACCTTCGCCCCTTCGAATCCGAACCGCGCAGGCTCGCTGCCGCGTGCAGCGACGCGGCGGATGAAGTCAATGGAGATATACTTTCCGTCAAAAAACCCTCCCTCGTAAGTGCACAAGTCGAAATTTTTGAACGTGAGGCGTCGCCCGTTGGAGAGCAGGTTCGCGTAGTCTTCGTCGGAGAGGACGATGAGTATGTCAACATCGGATTCAGCATTTTCGAAGCCATGGGCTATAGAACCACTAAGGAGAAGTGCGAGGACGGAAGGGTCGGCCCAGAGATGATTCTTAATATTCTCAATAGATTGGGCGTGGTGCTCGTACATTGTGTATAGGTTCTCCGTGTTAAGCACTGACAACAGAATGAATTCTCGCAGCTGTCCGCCTGTAGAATGAAGTTGAAAGATGATAACGCATTTCAGACAGACTTCCCAGAGAATCTAAGGTATATGGGTAGACGTACAATGTCCGCTTGCCTCAGCGTAGTTGACAGTCATGCAAGACAGCGTGGCACAGAATAAGGGACCGGCCCGAGAACCCGCACCAGCAATCAGAGCCTTCCGGTGAAGCCAGGCATTTTGGAGTATAACGGTAGGACCAATCTCTGCTCAGGCAAAGGGACGGAGACATGGCGTATTAGGCAGCCGCGCAATTTAGTCGGCGATATTCATAAAGCAAAAGAGGGGGTCTATTAAAGGCTGGAGACATGTCTCCTCGGCTCCCATCCATTCCCACGGCGTGAGTCTTCACTTACCCTAGCCTTTCCGCCCCGCCCGACACCAACATAAACCACCACTAGCATGTGCGTCTACGCTGATATGCCATTCATTTACAGCCAGTGTGGCGTAAGGCCTAAACATGGGGTAATCCATCGCGCCTACAAGTTGTGTAGGCAACCCCGGAACATCAGCACTTATCGTCACTGCTCCGATGAATATGCAACCCCATCGCAAGACGTCCAATTCGGTTCCTCAAGGGTGACTGGGCCATGTCCAACATGCGCCGATCCTACAAAGACTCGTATCGAGGTAGGCGAGCCCTGATCTAATCTTAGCAGTACTAGACCGAGCTCCTACCTTAATTTAGACATACGTTGAAGGGTGAATTTGCGATGATAAAGCCGGAATATTGGCGAGCTGAATCACTACCGAGGGCGCAAGGGGGAGTGAAGGTGACTTGAAAGAAAACGCTTTATCGTGAGATTGTTCGGGAGAGTGTTCGGGGGACTGATGGTGTAGAAACGGGGCGGTGATACCAACTCATTCAAGGATTAATGGCGATGTTTCCGATAGGTAAATAGAGCAACGAGAAAGACGATGCTAGTAGATACAATAATATAGCTGCAATACTTATTAGCCGCAGAATCAGAGGCCACCGGCTAGGTCACTTACTCCATCCACCAGGGTTGACCGCTCTTTTCTTCCAGCGTATTTGCACGCCTGTCATTGAACTGCTTCCGAATGCATTTGACGTCATGCGCCGCCTCACCGGCGTCCCTATATTCCATTCTCCAGCACTTCTGAATAACCTCACCCAGGATCAGCGCGCTTGTATCCGGGAACTCTCCTGCACCAAATAGCTCTTCGATCTCTTCATCTTCCTTGTCGTGATATGGCTGCTGCGTTGTCTCCATCTCGTATAGTGCAGAGCCAAGCGCAAACACCTCCGACTGTATCGAAGGTTGTGTGGCTCGCATCTTTGGATGCTCTGAGTGAGGGCTGGGTAACACGTATGGTGCGGAGCCGTCAACCGATGCACCAGCGAAGTCAGACAACTTCACATCCTCAGCCCAGTCCAGCAACATGTTGTGCGGGCCTATGTCGACCTGGAACACACCACATGAGTGGACATGTTGCAGGGCCTCCGCAATCTGAGAAGCCCAGCGCAGTACATCTTGGGTCGGGGGCAGCTGTTGGGCAGCACGGAGGTCCCAGAGCCGCTTGCGGAGTGGGTACTGGAGGCGTTCGAGGACAATCATGCCTTTGTGTTTGTAGAGGACTTTGGCAATGTACGGATGTGAACCTAGGCGTTCGTAGATAGTGCATTCGATGGCAAGATCGCGTCGGCTTTCATCGGTGCCGCAAGGTGCCTTGATGACGGCTGACTCCGAGACTTCGAAGACCATGCTAGAAATGCCTCGAGAAAGGAAGGGAAGGTCAGACACGCGGCCTGGTATGGAAGGGTGCGGCTCCATTAGGAAGTACGTTAGGGGATGCTCCGCTCTTTTAGTCGCGAAGATCTATAGGAAAGAGTGGATTAGCGCTGGATATCGTGCGATCGGGGACTCTAGTTCAGTGGGCCAGGCATCGCCTAGTGAAAAGGTAAGCAAGCAAGAGCGAGGACCGAGATAGAAGGCTTGACGAGAAGGCCTGCTGTGTAGAATGTTAAAACCGTGCAAGGCTAGAGGTTAATTGTGCGCTGAATGCACGCGAGGAGAACAAGTTGTTAAGCGACGCGACGCGATGCGACGCGCATACGCCCTGTTTTACGTCTGCTAGAAAGTACCTTAAAGCACGTAGTAGATGCTAGGATAAGTTATTAGTAATCTATTAGCAGGCTATTAAATTAATAATAGCCTACTTATAATAGATATATATATTTATTACTTAGTAGATAGTATATAGAATATTATAGTATATAAGCTATTAGAAATAAATAAGCTATCACTTTATAATAGCTTAGGCTTTTAGCTTAAGTAATTAAAAATATAGAGTTTAAGTAGAATTTTATTTTCTTTACTATATAAGTAAAGTATATAGTAGATTAAAGTTACTTTTTAAAAGTTATATATATATAGGACTTAGTAAAAAGTTTAGACTTAAAAATATTACTTTAACTTAATTTTTTAAGCAACATACTTGTTTAATAATAGTAATGTACCTCACTGGTGAGCCGTCCTACCCGAGAGGAGCCCACAGATCGGGCCCGATCCCTCGCCCGATCCGGTATCGCATCAGGGTTGGTACCTCGGCATGGATCGGGCCCAATCCGTCCTAAAATGGGCATAGCATGACCACTTGGCTACTAAGGGGCGTGACCCTTAATCCCAACTTACTACGCAGTCCTAGTCTTTCTATCAGCGCTGCTATATATCTGTAAAGGTCCCACGGATAATGGTATGTCCTCTAGGAATCTTAGTTGGTCCTCGGAGATGAATGATAGGGTTCCTTGCATAGGGATGACACCGGGGATAATGGGGGTGACACCGGGGTAACGGAGGTGATACCGGGGGTAACGGGGGTGACACCAGGGGTAACGGGTATTTGAAAACCAAGTGTACTAGGAAGTACTTGATTTGAATTGAACACGATGAGCTGTAGGAGCTCATCGACTATAATTATATACTTCGTGATCACTCCGATCACTCAGCCCTCAGTGATCGTGCCCTGGTCACGTGCCTTGCGGCATAGTCCTGCCGCATCGGCGTAGTCTTGTACCACTTCTATTGGTACTTCATCAACCTTTGCCTCCTGACCCTGGTCTGGGAATCTATATCCGTAACAATATCTCCCACTGTTCCAGAGATCATAAACGCTTCACCTTAGGGAGGGGAATAATAGAGGGGATGGAGTTCAGCTGGGATGCACGACTGCTGGCTAACCAAGCACCACACCATAGGTTGGGTGCGATCACGATGAGCAATATGCAAGAGTGCTTCTGCTATCTTAGGAGATACCATGTGCTTGTTTGCAAAGAGCACGAAACAGGCATACAGAATATCGATGTACATCTGCAGGAGCAGCACGCGGCGGTCACCAGCACAGAGCGTGCAGCCATCGTAGTGTACTGCCGCCGCTGGCAGATAGCCGCGCTGCAGCAGGTCGAGCTGCCACCGCCGTTAGGGCCGCCGATTCGAGAGCTAGGAGAGCCGCTTGATGCATTACAGTGCATGTACAATGGTGACTGCTGCTCCCAATTCATTACTGTGAGCAAGAATATGCTGTAGAAGCACTGCAGGAAGGAGCATGGGCAAGCATGGAAAGGTGATACTGCTAGGCTATACCATAAGTGCAGACCTTCTTCCGTACTGGCAGGCTATAGCGGTACTTTCTTATAGATGCAGGGGAGGGCAGCAGCATGCCGTCTGCCCCCCGAGAGGCAGCAGACATCGTCCGAGAGCGGCTAGCTGAGTAGGAGGTGATGAAGCGCAGGTAGGAAGAGAAGGCTCAGGTGCTCGAGGCGTAGGTAGTGAAGATGGACAAGACAGGCTGGTTCAAGCGGACGGGCTGGCTAGAGCATCTTGCGAACCGGAATCTAGCCCATCTAGCCCATCAGATCCGGCTGCCCGATCGGGAGGAGGTGAGGCTGCAGCGGGCCATAGAGCTCGTCGAGCTGCTCGTGGAGAGGAGCGTTCAGGGGCTGTCGATGCTGGGGCAGGAGACGAGGTGGTGGCTGCGCAGCACCAGGCAGGAGGAGGTCAACATGCAGCTGATGGCTCGACTACAGAACCCGGAGAGTCAGGCTCGCTATGCTGGCTACATGGTCAAGTTCGTCTGCTATCTTCTGCACATCATTGCTGATGACAAAGCAAGAGCAGCAATGCAGGACAGTGACAGTGAAGAAGACAACTCAGACAGTGACCGTTCTGAGTCTGACAGGATAGGAAACAGCCACAATAGAGGCAGCAACAGCAACAGCAGCGGGAAAGAGAAGGACTGGCTGAAGGATGTGCGTAAGCTGTTTTGCTGGACTCCCAGGCAGCGGGTGCTAGCGGTAGTGCTGTGGGAGATGTTAGATACAGACAATCATGCCGAGCGGCATGAGGCTCAGCTCAAAGTGCTGCTCGATATGCTTACCTCCTTCATCTTTGCTTCCACTGGTGACAACCCATTCAGCAGTGGGCTGGTTCACTTTCTTGCTATGCTCGGCATCGATGCAGAGATGACTCGCTTGCGTATAGCGAAGAACTACTCGTATATGCTCGCTGGTGTCGTGTACTGCATACGAGTGCTGAGTGCAGAGAGGCTGCTTCCAGCTGCTTGCCGCAAAGAGCAGACTGCTTCTTGATGCTGCTGCTTGTTTGTGTGCACATGACGTCGGGGCAGCCAGGTAGAGGGTCGGAGATTACAACCATGCGGTATCAGAACGGGCTGCTGCAGGACCGCAACATCTTCATCATGGACGGGCAGGTAATGACAGTGGTGCGCTATCACAAGTCGTAGTCACAGTGGGACAAGCCAAAGGTAGTGCCACGTTTCTGCCGGCACGGCTAGGGCAGGTCATGGTGATATACCTGGCATACTTGCGGCCATTTCAAGAGTATCTCACGGTGCAGATGCTCGGCGGCAGCTTCAGCGACTATGTATGGGTGGATGAGCAGAGCCCGTAGGGGATGGACTGACTGACGCAGACACTCTGGCGGGAGACGGGCAAGAGGCTAGGGGTGGAGCTGCATACACTGGACTACTGACATGTGGCGGTTGGAATCAGGCGGGTAGTAGTAGATGAGCCATTCAGCAAAGGATATCAAGATGAGGTAGGGGAGATCGAGGAGGCTGAGGTGGACGAAGAGAGAGAAAGTGCATTGGAGCTGCAGAGTGTGCGGACAACGAGAATGGGGATTGGAAACTACAGTGTGCCGATCGATATCGTGAAGCATCTCAGTGTGCGATCGATCGAGGCATTCCGGCCGCTCAGTACACTGTGGCACCGCTTCTTAGGACTCGATAGGAGTGAGGGAGTGGGCGAGGGATGGAGAGATAGCAGTAGCTGGAGCAGGAGAACGAGTGGGCAAAAGCATAGCCGTGACGAGGAGGAGGAGGGAGACAGAGGACTCAGGCTCAGCGTACAGCGGAGAGAGGGCTGGGTCCATCATGGCAGTACTGGGAGAGAGGAAGCGATCCACAAGGCGATGCAGCAGATGCTTGGGCAAGAGGAGGTCAGCTTCCGGTCAGTAGAGTAGGAGCAGGCACTGTACATGGTGCTCGATGGGCAGACGCCGCTTGTTGTAGTGCTTCCAACAGACAGCGGCAAGAGCTTGCTGTTTACAGTGCCGGCTTGCATGGACGGCAGTGGGGTGACGGTAGTCGTTGTGCTATATCGAGCACTGATTCAGGACTTGGTAGGCCGTATATAGAAGTGCGGCATCCGCTGCATGGAGTGGAAGCATGGGGAGAGCAACCCAGCAGCTGTTGTAGTCATTAGTGCCGACATAGCAGGCGACACTATTAGCAAAGGGAACTTTCTTGGGTATGCAAACATGCTAAGTGGCAAGGGGCTGCTGCGGTGGGTGGTCGTGGATGAGTGTCATCTTATCTTCACATCGAGCGACTGGCAGCTGAAGCTGGCACTGCTGAAGAATCTGCGGCTGCTGCCGTGCCCGCTCGTACTACTCACGGCGACGCTTCCGCCAGCATGGGAGGGTGAGCTGGCGTCGAGCATGCTGATTCAGTGTGTGACGTATATCCGGGCGAGCACAGTGCGGCCGAATATGCGCTACTTTGTGTCGTGGTGCGAGCGTGGCAAGGCTCAGGAGATGACACTGGCGATATGCCGGTGGCAGCAGCAACGGCTGGCCGATCGAAGAGAAAAGGGGGTCGTGTACTGCCGCAGCAAGCAGCAGTGTGAGGATGTAGCGGAGGCACTTGGGTGCGGATACTATCATGCTGGGGACCCAGACCGTGGTGAGCAGCTCGAGCAGTGGCTGAAGCTTGAGGATAGATCATAGCTACATCAGCGTTAGGGATAGGCGTGGATTTCCTCGGCGTGGTTTCTATACTGCATATAGGGATGCCGTGGAGCATGATCGACTACGTGCAGGAGAGCGGGCATGGAGGGCGAGCTGGTGAGCGAGTGGACTCCATCATTCTTGTTGAGCAGGGCGAGGTAGAGCATACGATGGAGCAGAAGAGTGAGGACTTGGACGTGCAGGCAATGGGCATGTTTCTTATCGGGAGCGGGTGCCGGCGAGGGCTAATGAGCAGCTACTTGGATGGCAAGTGGGTAGAATGCAACGATATCGAGTCGGCTGAGTGTGACCGGCACAGCGAGGGGGTTCACGAGTGGCAGGACTCACAGGTGGAGACAAGCTGGGAGTGGCAGCAGGTGCAGGAGATGATGGACGAGCTCCGTGAGGGATGTGTGGTGTGCTGGGTATTGGAGGAGACAGGGACCGGCAGGTGGCAGGAGCACAGGACGATGCAATGCAGGGTATACGTGGGCGTAACAGGACTCGAGCTCGATGCGTTTCGATGGGGGATACGTGATGGAGGTGGCAGTCACAGCTGCCGGCGGTGCTGGGTCAGTCAGAAGTACTGTGCGATGAGCGAGGCAATTAGCAACCGATGTCAATGGCCGAATGTAGTAATACCTGTGGCAAGAGCAGCTGCAGAGAGGAAGGGGTTGACATAATCCGAGCATGGGGATATCGTGGAGAGCTTGGTGAAGACTGGCAGGAGTATGCACTTTGGCTAGGCAAAAGGCATACAGTTCGGGTGTGGGGAGAATATGTTAGCAACGCGATGGTAGTAGTTATTCGAGTACTGCAGGCGTGGCTCAAATAAGAGAAAGAGAAGGGGAGCATGCAGATAGAGTAGCTGAATTTGAATTACTAGAGGTGTGCTTAGCAGTCGTAAGAGCAGTCAGCATAAGAGCAGCTAGCAACGATGTATAAGAGCAGCGGACTAGTAGAAGAAGGTTTACTAGGACCGTAGCAGGAGAAGAAAGGGGCTGTATCATGTAGGCAGATAAAATAAAGAAGAAATAGAGCATGTAGCAAGAGAAACAGGGAAGCAAGAGAAGCAGCGCAAAATAGAGGGGAAGTAAGGAGGTACGTAAGGGAGAGCGCATGAGATAGTAGGGGAGAGAGAGTAGAGTAAACGCAGTAGGCGACGAAGTAGAAGTAGGAGAAGAGTATAGTAGCAGGAGAGAGAGTAGCAGGTAATAATAGAGCAGAAGAGAGAGTAGCCAGTGCAGGAAAAAATAAGGAACAGCGTAAGGCGACGGTGTAGGAGCAGGTAGAGAGAGGGCAATAAGACAGCAGGGAAGATAGAAGAAGAAGAAAGAGGGTAAAGAGCAGCGAAGGATTAGCGTATATATTTGATTTACGCAAGCAAGAAGTAGACAGACAAGTAAGAGAGAGTATATAGGGGATATAGCAAATAGAAAAAACGTTAGATTATTTAGGAACAATAGTAGGGACGGTAGAAGCAGGGCAGGCGATGGTGCAGCAGAGAGCGCAGCAGGAGAAGCGGTGAATTAAAGGGTACAGAGCACATAGTAGAGAGCAGGAAGACAGTGACAGTAGAGGAGGCAGTAGAGAAAGCAGTAGATGTAGCAAGAGCAGGGCACAAGAGAGTAGCACGTAATTTAGCAGAGCAGAAGGTAATAGAGCAGGAGTGAGAGGAGAGAGTGCAATAGAACAGTAGGAGGAGAGGCAGGAGAGGAAAGGATAATCGTAGCAGAATAACGATAGAATAGGTAAGCAGAGCAGCAGTGAATAAAAGAGTAGAGAAACAGCAGGCAAAAGTGCAGGAGAGGAAAGAGGGGGATAACGTAGCGGAGCGAAGGCAGGAGGGGTCGAAGGGTAAAGGAGGAGGTAAAGGTAGAGTAAGAAGAGGGTGCAACAGGACAGCAGGGGTTAGGCAAGCGAGAGATAGAGCAATAAGAGCAGCAGGAGCAGCAAGAGGATAGCAGAGGCGGCAGGGGAGTGAGCGAGAATAGCAGCAGAGAAAGCAATAGAAGGGCAGCAGCAGTTGCAGGGCACAAGTAAGGGACAGCGCAAGAGAGAGTGTAAATTAGTTGTGAAAAGGGAAAGGGGGAGAGAGGGTAAGGGGACAGCGGAGGAGTAACGGTAGCGGAAGAGGCAGCAGAGAGAGAGAAGAGAGAGAGGGACAGGCAACCGTAGGATCAGGAGAGGGGGTAGCAGGAGAGAGATAAACGTAGTTGCGGCAGACAACGAAGCAGGGGCAGTAAAGGAGACAAGAGAGAGTAGAGAGATAACAAGGAAGAATAGAGTAGAAACAGTAGAGTAGGCAGCAGAGAGAAATAAAAGAGAGCTAATAAATTAACACGGCAGACAATAGGGCAGGAGGCACAGAAGAGAAAAAGGCAGAAGTAGCAGTTAAGAGAAGAGTAGAGAAAGACTACGTAGGAGAGATAGTAGCAGAAGAGGGTAGTATAGCAAGGGCAGAAGGCAAGGGAGTTAAGGACAGGAGTAAGCAAGCGTATTAGGCAGAAGAGTCAAGGAGAGTATAAGAGAGAGTGTAAGCAAAATAATAGAGAGTAAGATAAGGGGTAGAGCAAGAGCGAGTTTAATAGTAAGGGCAAGAGATAGCAGTAGCGTAGGCAGCAGGAGAGGCAACAGCGGGAGAGAGGCAGGAGATAGTAGTACATGCAGCAGTTAACAAAGCAGGCAGAAGCAGACAAACAGCAGGCGACGGCAGAGAGGAAATAGTAGCAGATGAGGGGGTAAGAGCAGTAGGGGAGGGAGTAGGTAACAGAGTAGAAGGACAGCAATAGGCGACAGAGGGGGAGCAGAGCAGGATAGAGTGCAATAGGATAGTAGAAGAGTAGTAGTAGAAGCAGCAGGAGCAACAGTAGGTAAGGGTGCAGGAGAGATATCAGCAGGAGAAGCGGCGGAAATAAAGGAGATATAGCAGATTTAAGAGTAGAAAGACAGTAGTAGATAACAGAGTAGGAGCAGCGGGAGAAGGGCACAAGATAGCAGCAGGTAAAGGCGATTAAGTAGCAGGAGAGGTAGCAGAGGTTAGGGTTAGGGTTAGGGTTAGGGTTAGGGTTAGGGTTAGGGTTAGGGTTAGGGTTAGGGTTAGGGTTAGGGTTAGGGTTAGGGTTAGGGTTA
>NW_022986872.1:67820-122274 GCF_010094085.1 Westerdykella ornata | reverse complement strand
ATCGTCACCTTCCTTCCTTCTTACGCCTTCTAGTCTGGCACTTATTGATTATAGATCGACATAGGCGGTGCATACCCCGTCAGCCTCTCCCCTTGACTGGGCCTGAACTTTCTCTCCTTGTACCACTCGTGCGCTGTCTCGGCCAGCTTTTCTACCTCGCTGAAATCAAACGATTTGCGGTCGGCAGGGAGTCCCTCGTAAAGACCGCGGGCTAGGTCGGGGGATATATTGTATTGTTGGGCGAGGTATTTCTTCTGCAGAAGGGTGTTATTTGGGATCTGGGTTATGAGGATTGTTGGGAAGGGGGAAGGAAGGAAGGTACCTTGATGTCGTCATACTTGACGAATTTGAGCATATTGACGGTGTTCTTGATTGTGTTTTGCTTCTCCTGCTCCGACATGACGCGCTGCCAGAGCTCTCTCGCTTGATCATAGTCGTTCTTCTTGCCCTCGTGCCAGTAGTGGCTCTTGCGGCTCAGGATGTTGTCGCTGACTTGGTAAGGCGCCTCAGCAACATCTGGGCGGAACTTGTGCGCGAAGCTGTTGGGTGCGTAGGGCTTGTTGCCGGCATGGTTGGCGTCGACGCGCATTTGACCATCGAAGGCGAGAGGAGCGTAGGACTGCGCCATGAAGGGGCAGTTGACAGGGACTTGATGCAGGTTGACGCCGATACGGTGGAACTGGGCGTCGCGGTAAAAGAACATGCGGAACTGAAGGAGCGGGTCGGGAGAGTCTTCGATACCGGGGACCATGCTGCCAGGGGAGAAGGCAGCTTGTTCGACGTCGCGGTGGAAGTTTTCTGGATTCTTGTTGAGGACGAGGCGGCCAAACTCTTGCATGGGGAATTGCGACCGTGGCCAGACCTTGGTCACGTCGAAGGGGTCGAAACCGAGTTTCTCGGGGTCAGCGTCTTCGGGCTTCATGACTTGCACATAAGCCGTCCATTCGGGATGCTCGCCCCCCTCAATCGTCTCCCAGAGGTCGCGCTTCGAGTAGTCTGGGTCTTCGCCGCACATCTTGGTGGCTTCCTCCTGGGTGAATTGCTTTTGGCCGTGCTTGGCGATGAAGTGATATTTGATGTAGACAAACCTCCCTTCTTTGTTGACCCACTTGAAGGTGTGGCAGCCGTAGCCGTGGTTGAAACGCCAGCCTACGGGAGTTCCGTGGTCGCTGAAGAACATCAGGCCGGCGTGGTTGGCCTCGGGAGTGTTTCCCAGGAGATCGAAGATGGCATCGTAATCGAAAAGGAAGTTTTGAGGGTTCCGCCACTGGGAGCGGATAACGTCAGGGCCTTGGATGGGGTCACGGCAGAAGAAGACTGGCTAGACGAGTCAGTGTCGTATCTTTGCCGTGCTAACTGCGCAGATGGGCGACAACTTACGAAGTTCAATCCGACAATGTCGTAATTGCCCTCCATGGTGTAGAACTTGATTGCGAAACCTCGCGGATTACGAGCTTCATCAGGATACTCACGTCCAGGAGTTACCGTCGAGAATCGAACGAAAATGGGCGTCTTCTCGCCCACGGTCGACAAGAAGTTTGCTTTCTAGGATGTGGTTCAGCTTCCACCGGTATACCATGTTAGTGATGGGCGAAACGTCGAACGTACTGTCAAATCGGTAACATTCTTTGTGCACTCGAAGAAGCCAAACGCGCCGGAGCCACAGGGATGTACCATGCCTAGCAAGCACTGGTGAGCATTTGGGAAGGGAGGGAAGGATATGCTGTCCAAAGTCCTCACTCACGCTCAAGGTTTTTGGAGCGATTGAAATGCTGCTGCTTCTGGAACAAGAAGACATCACTGGCCACGGGAATGCCGCCAATGGTCTTGCTGTGCTCGGCATCGGGCCAGGGAATGCCCTCAGTGGTGGTGAAGTAGAGGGAGTCATCCTCGCGCTTGCCGCCCTGGACGGCGCCCGACACTTTGCCAATGATGTCGGCAGGCCCTTCGTTTGCGCTGGCCATGTGGCTCATGCGCGGTGCGCGACCTTCGCCGGTAGCCGCACCCTTGATGGCCATGGCAGTGGCCTGCAGAGGGTGCTGAAGGGGGTCGTTTTGGTTCGTGTTGGCGCTGGTGGAGGACGGCATGATTTTGGAGGGGAGGCTGGAAGGGATGTAGTCCATGCAGGTGAGTGGGTGCTGGAGGAGAGACGAAAGGCCTATGTGTGGGGAGGGACTCTACTTGTATTGTTTACTCTGTGCTTGCTTCGCGAGAAATCAAGTCGGTCATATTGACATCGTCATCATCATTATTCGATGCCCCTTCCTCCCAGGGCCCCCAGCAGCCCAGGATTTCAAGGACTCGTTAGCATTCATCTAGGCATGATCATTATTGTCCATATATATGAACCAGGCAGGGACGTCCGTATGCCAAGTATACCGTATTGAGAACTGCTATTTCGGTGACGGCATTGGACTATAGGACTCGGTTGTTGGTGGTGTTGAAAATGATTGACGCCACTGTGACGTTTGTCTGTTTACAATCTATGGACCAGTCAAATGGCCCCTGCTTCTTCAGATACTGTTAGCGTGTAGATACTTGTGATAAGACTCACATACTGTGATATGTGGATGCCAACTTTTGTACCGTGTACGAAAAAGATAATCGCTCTCGATCAACTGCTTGTGCTGTTTCGTCAGTTGACATGGAACATTGAATGGCCCACCACCCACCTGTCTACCTCGCCTGCCTTTTGTCTTTTAACACCACGCTGGGCCAAGACTTCATCAGAAAGTAGCACCGAAAATGGCAAAAAACATACAACACCACGCTATTCGCACCTGGTCACCCACGGTACTACTCAACGGGCGCTACACGGCTTGTGTATGGTCGATCGGACGAGAGGCCCAATTTTCCGTGTGCTATGGTCGTATGTGCTAGCTTCCACTTTTCTTTTCATTATGAAATGAACCTGAAAGAGCGGTAGGACGATTCTGCAAGTCATCATTCAACACCACGAACTCGGTATACGCTCCCTAGTGCATCTCTTCTATGTATAAAGTAGCTTGTGTCTGTATTGAGCTGGTATGTACACAGTAGCGCCAAGGAAGCAGACGGTGGCAGGCCGCTCAATCGAGAAACACCCACCGTCGACCAGGGTGTGGCTGCCCTACTGTGGAACTGTAGGCGTAGCGGGAGCTTGGTCGTCTCTCCTCCGCAGTGAAACTCCCCAACCTCGCAGCGCAGCCGTGACAAAAGAGCCCCAAAACGGCCCCGTACAGTTCCAAGGTGTTGGAAAGGCGACCGTCTCCTTCCCTACAGGTAGCGACTTCCCAACCACCGCTTTCACCTTTACCTAGGTACAACATCCCCGCCTGGCCAACCCCACCTGGACTATATAGCACCCATGGGCGATTTCAAGCTTTCGGCGTCGTTGCGCGGCCACGAAGATGATGTAGGTAGCTTTGCTCTGAAACTGGTGGAACCGACTGATCATGGGTCTTCAGGTGCGTAGTGTTGCGTTCCCTACGCCGACTACTATCGTCTCCGCCTCCCGCGACTTCACTGTCCGCTTGTGGCAGCGCCAGTCAACCACCCCACCCTCGTATGACAGCACCATCAAGTTTCACGGCACCGAATTTGTCAACTCCCTAGCCATTGTGCCGCCGTCGTCCACCTACCCCGACGGTCTTATCGTGTCCGGCGGTAAGGACCAGATCATCCACGTACACCAGCCGAACCAAGCCGTGGGAGATAATGCGGAGGCCTTGCTTATAGGGCATGCGAACAATGTGTGCGCACTCGATGTCAGTCCCAATGGGAACCTCATAATAAGCGGTAGCTGGGATACTGAAGCTCGCGTCTGGCAAATTGGGAAATGGGAGAGCTCAACGGTGCTCAAAGGACACGCAGCTTCCGTGTGGGCAGTTCTTGCCTATGACGATTCCACCGTCATAACAGGTATGGGCCTCAGACGCTTTCAGTTTTTGAACCAGCTAATACGACCCAGGCTGCGCCGACCAGAGCATACGCATATTTCAACCCTCAGGAAAGCTAGTGAAGTCAATACAGACTGGAGATGTGGTGCGAGCACTGTGTCGATTACCCACCAACCACCCCTCCGGCGCGCAGTTCGCCTCTGCCGGCAATGATGCCGTTGTAAGGCTGTGGACATTGGAGGGACGTCAGGTCCAGGAGCTTCACGGCCACGAGAACTTCATCTATTCCTTGGCTGCGCTTCCCGATGGGCAGCTTGCTAGCTCCTCCGAGGACCGCACAGTGCGGATATGGAAAGGTCAACAGTGCGTACAGACAATCACCCATCCCGCGATATCTGTCTGGTCGGTCGCAGCGTGCTCCGAGACTGGAGATATCGTGACAGGAGCCAGCGACCGCATCGTGCGCGTTTTCACACGGTCGCCAGAGCGTTATGCAGACGAAGCAGCTATCGCGCAATTCAATGATGATGTCAAATCATCAGCGATACCCCAACAAGCGCTTCCCAATATCAATAAAGAACAACTACCTGGCCCCGAATTCCTATCGCAGAAGTCGGGTACTAAGGAGGGACAGGTACAAATGATTAATGAAGCCAATGGCAATGTCTCAGCGTATCAATGGTCGACAGCCGCAAATCAATGGATTAACGTCGGCACCGTGGTCGACCAGGTTGGTAGCAGCGGGCGCAAGATATCACACAATGGCAAGGAGTATGACTATGTTTTCGATGTGGACGTTGAGGAGGGAAAGCCCCCTCTCAAGCTGCCATACAACCTCTCGCAGAACCCATATGAGGTGGCCCGCAAGTTCTGCGAAGATCACAAGTTACCAATCACATACCTTGACCAGGTCACCAGCTTCATTGTCCAAAACACCCAAGGAGCGACACTGGGGCAACCCGGAGCGCCTGGAGCAGACCCTTGGGGCACTGACTCGCGGTATCGTCCTGGAGATGCATCCGCAGTACCACCTCGACGACCGACGCCTAAACTCATCCCTCAGAAAGAATACCTAGACATCTTGACTGCGAATCATAAAGTCATCTTCAAGAAGCTACAAGAGTTCAATCAGAAGCTGATAGACGAGGGACTCAAGGATTTGTGTTTCAATCCAACCAATATTGAAACGCTGGAAACCACCGTTGCGGCACTGGAGAGAGGGCAAGAGAAGGCTATAACGTCTGAGGGCGTCGACCTAATCGTCAAAGCTGCAACGCAATGGCCAGAGGACAAACGCCTCCCAGCGCTCGACCTGCTCCGTCTTCTTTTCGCATACAGCACACCTGTCACTTACCTAGCCTTGCAGCAATCCATCCTAACCCTCCTCGCCGAATCTGGTGTCTTTGCTTCCACATCGCCACCCAACAACACCATGATGGCTGTGCGGTCCCTCGGCAACCTCTTCAAAACAGAGGAAGGCCGTGCTGTGGTGAATGACGAATTCGATGCCGTTCACAACTCGGTCAGTCCGTTCCTCACCGTTACTCACCGCAATCTCATCATCGCCATTACGACCCTCTACATCAACTACTCGGTTCTGTTCTCGTCGAACAATAACGCGGATCGTGCCCTCACTCTGCTAGACGATTTGTCCAAGATATTGAACAGCGCTACGGATTCCGAGGTTGTGTACCGTGCGCTCGTCGCTACGGGCACTCTTCTGTCCCTTGGTGACGAGTACTGCGAAGCTGGCAGAGACGTGTTTCACCTGGGGGATGGGCTTGCGAGGGCAGAGGAGAAAGTGAAGGAGCCTAGGATACGCAATGTGGTGGGTGAAATTAGGGCTTTGCTGAAGTAAGGTGGGATGCGAAGCGAAGTGGGGACGATGCCAGCGGGTATCAAACTCAAGGAGTAAATCCTGCAAGTAGGGGAAACTGGGACAGTAAATGTCTATGTACGTTCTGACTGTAAAGAGTCCAAGCGCAGCGAGCATACAGTAGCACCTTAGATTAACTGGCACTTGCTTGCCTGCTAACCTAGTGCGCTATCATGGGGTTTGTGCATACGGGTATACAACGTAAGCGCTGGTACCCCATTATTGCGTTGGAGTACAATCTCGAACGACGAACTGACTTTCTCGGATTGAACAACATATACTCGTCAGCTGATAACATAGCCACCATCCACAACCAACCCCGCGCCCGTTACAAAGCTGCTCTCACCTGTTGGTTTGTGTTAGCTCATCTGGCCTATCATCTGCCTAGATCAACATCACCTGAGCACAGAAACACCACCGTATCCGCGACCTCGCTCGGCAATCCGATTCTCTCCATGGGCGCCAACCTCACCGCTTCCTTTATGTCCTCCTTGACCTCCCCATTTTCCGCTGTCATGGCCGTCGCAATGAACCCCGGACAAACTGCATTTATCCGTACATGATGCGGCGACCTGCTATAGTCCAGCGCATCTCCCCTCGTAATCGCCAATACCGCCGCCTTCGTCGCCGAGTAGATGGACGTCCGCGCCTTACCTACTATACCGAGCTGACTCGCGACATTGACAATTGCGCCTCGCTGGCCACGCACCTGGGCGTCTTCCTCATTCAGACACGAGTACCCTCTAAATGGCCGGATGTCGTTCTTCAACATCAGCTTGAGCTCCTCTTTCTGGCACATCCAGAAAGCCCGGAAATTGATATCGTTCACGTTATCAAATTCTGCGATGCTGATTTCGAGCGCGGGTTTCGATGGCCCCAGCACCCCTGCGCAATTGACTGCGTAGTCCAGGCGTGGGATCTGGGAGAAGAGTTGGGTAGTCGATAGGACGCAGGAGACGTCGCTTTCGTGGAGGATGATTTCAGGATACGTGGGAAGCGGTAAGGAGAGGATCGAGTTCTTGGTGTTGTCGAGACCAGAGCTGCGGATGTCGACGAGGTGGAGAGTGGAGATTCCGGCGAGGGCGAGGGCGATGGAGACGGCGTGACCGATCCCTGGGGGAAGTTAATTTCCCCTTGTTGTGAACAGCGGCGGGGAGGGGAGTGAGTACGTACCTGAGCCTGCGCCTGTTACAAGTGCAGCACCCTCGACGCGCTTGTGTGGCAGCGACGCCATCACGGGAGGCCCTGGAGAGTGATGGGTGTGGGTGTTGGTCCGTTGGATGCCAGGACCGCATGAAGCTATGGCGATTTCAAGCTCATGGCCGGTAGTGTTAGATATTACCTGCTATGGCATCCAGGTGACACTTGGAGCCGAGAGGGACCGGTCGGAAAGCCCACCCGACGTCATCGATGGTTTGTAGTCTCAGGATGATGATACTGTCTGTGTACCTAGGTACAGTAGATCCAATGCCTGGTGCGTCGGAGAAACGTCGGTAGGTGACACCTCGGATTACGATAATAATGATAATAATATGCACAGTAATAACCACGGCGGGTTTTCAAGAGCTGGGCAGAACGAAAGAGCGACTCGGTTAATAAAGTTTGAAGACGGAATGGAGATAAAGACATTGCAATATTTATCAACTCTCGACTGACGAGAGGAGCGTGTTTACTCCTCCTTTGCCTCGCATCGCTTCGTACTCGAATTGCAAACACAGTCATCAACAGGCTTATAGAATGTGTGGATAGTAGGTAGGATGCAAGCACCCACATCAACATTCAGCTCTTCCTCTCTTTTGTGGACCGGAACCCCCTCGAACCGATCCCAAAGCGACAGGTTCCACTCGTCGTGGGTGTTTCCGCATTGTTTGTGAAGCGGGATCGTACACCCCGCGAGTGGGCCTGTGGGTATGTAGCCGCAGTCACGGTCTTGAGAGCAACTGTCTTCGACTCTAACGGTGCTTCGATAAGTTATTCGGAGTTATGTGTGCAGTGGGGAGCTGGCCGAACATACTTCGGGTGTTGGGGAGTAGGTGTGCCAGAGACCAGGCATGCTGTGCTGGAGAGGATGGCAAGAAGAGAAAGCGAAGTCTTCATAGTGCGAAGCGGTTGTGGAAGTTATGATTTGTGGGTTCCGTATACTCTTACCAGAGAAACTGATGCACATTCACTGCGAATAATGAAGACTTATGACATCTCTGCCATTTCTCCATTCGGCTTTATAGTTCTTTGTTTTCTATTTATGAATCATACATGTGTCCTTCTGAGAATTGATGAAGGATGCGATCCTATGAGGCGTTGGCTCATGGCATGGCGTTTGGGGAAGGTTCGAAGCTGTACTTACTGCGAGGGATGCGGCAAGGCTGTGGGGCAAGGCTTTGAGGGACAGATAATAAATAGATGCGAAACATTCGACAGATAATACTAATCTGCAGTCGCCCCAGCGCCCCTTGCCACCTCAGCCGTGCCACTTCGACTACACGAAGATTACCACGAAGATGATGCACTTGTAGTTCAACCAAACCCCCCACCGCCGGCCCTCGGCAATGTTCTGTCGCGTTTATGAGATCTACCTGATCGGCAAGCCGTTCAACGAAGGCGGTATCATTCACGACACGGCACTTCGCGGGGCACCTTACTGTGTACTCCATCAATAAAAATAGACTGGGGACGACTTCGGTCTTAGAAGCAAGTGGAAGCCTTCATTGGATCCCTCCGCACGGACATGTCGCACATAACACGTCGGCTGCTCTCCATTACCACTCCTAGACGTTCCTCTGCAGCTGAAGCATGTTCCGAGCTACTTGAGAGATTCGACAACAAGCCTGTCTCCATTCGCAGACAGCTCTTGGATCGCAACCAGACACAATTATTATCTCTGACACTTGGGCGACCAGAGATACACAAGGGTGTTTCCATAGCAGACTCTCCTCCGGCTGATGGCACACCCTTACCTCCCGGCTACCACCTGGTATACTTCACTCCTGCCATCCTCGAGCAGGATCTCGGTCGCGATGGAACAGACAGGACCGTGAACCCTATCGCCCCTTACACCCGCCGCATGTGGGCCGGCGGCGAGTTGAAATGGAGTCAAGACCCCTCCTCATTCCTCCGTGTAGGCCAAACAATACAGGAAACCACAAAGCTTCTCTCCGCGGTTTCCAAGAAGCTGAAGACAGGTGCCGATATGCTCGTCGTCGGCGTGGAGAAGACGTACACGACAGAAGAGGGGGACGTCGCGCTCATAGACAACCGCAACTGGGTGTTCCAGGAGGAGATTGTCACGCCCCAAGCACCACCCCCGAGGCCGAAGGAGGAGCCCTTTCCTGAAGGCCGCCATGCGAGGGACTTTTGCCAGACGGGTGTTACGCTTTTCCGGTTCAGTGCGCTGACGTTTAATGCACATAAAATCCACTATTCACCACAGTGGTGTCGCGAGGTAGAGGGTCAGAGGGATAGCGTTGTGCATGGGCCATTGAATCTCATCAATATTCTGGACTTCTGGAGGGACACCGCGAGGGGAAGTGAGGAGGGTGCCATACCGAGGAGTATCAGTTATAGGGCTATGTCTCCGTTGTATGTGGGGGAGAAATATAGGTTGTTGTTGGAAAGGACGACTGGTAAGGAAGAGAATGGAGGTTGGAAAGCGACGATTTGGGATAGCTTTGGGAAGCGGAGTCTGAAGGGCGCGATTGAAGAGTGAGTGGTCATCTCCAGCCCATTTGAATTGGTGGATCCCACAAGTCCGTTCCTGATGGAGGTTCTAACCCTATGACATCTATTTGTTCTCGGTGCCGGCAGGCTGAATACAGATTGTTCTCTTCCCACTCCGAAATATATCGCAATCCGATGGGTCGTCACAATTTCTACTCTTGGCACTAACCAAGCCCACTCTCTCCCGCTGCCCTCTCCTATGCTTAGGTTTGATTTGAATAACTGACCTCCCCACACCAAACCCCCAACTTCACGATGACGAGCCCCCATTACCAGCACGAGGAACTGCGCCGACAGAAGCGCGCGCGTCTGGCATGCTTCTCGTGCCATACCCCCGGGGTTAAGTGCAATGTACACGTGAGGCAGCCGTTTCACAATTGATTGCGGGAAATGTGTGTGTATGTGAAACTAGGGCTTTGAGGCGAGGGAAGCATTCGAGGAAGCCAAAGGCGGAGAGTAATAGAGGGGTTGACGTGAAGTAAAATGTTCTTATTGAGCGCTTGAGCATATATCTGACTTCAAAGCGTGAACTGGGCATGCATTCTCCCTTCTTCTTCAAATCGTATCCTTCTCCTTACTCCTGCATATCATTGCCGTTGATGGCTGTTAATACTATCACAGCCATATATGGGCCTTATTATGAAAGAAACCCAGCTTACGCCTGTCCACGTTGTTGTTGACCCTCTCATCCGTCGAGAACCCTTAACAGCGTTTGAGATGGCGCCCGTATCCCACATCACAACTCAACACTACGAAGACGAAGTTAGCGCCTCCCACGTGTTGGACGCCCTTCTCATCACAGCAGCTTCCACGAGCCACCCATTCAGACTTGCTACGAGGACATCCTCAGTACCGGCGTGTCGAGGACAACGTGGGTCGCCCAGCTACTCATTCACCAGAACATGGAGAAGACGCCGCTGTTTTCCTTGGGGAGTCCAACTCCCTTCGTTATGTTCCGGAGATGCAGGCTCCTTCCCTGGGGGCTCGTCGCGCTAGCTTACTTCGCCATTCGGTGCCAAATGGTGTCAAGGCAGATTCGTTGGTACCTCAGTGGGAACCTGAAAAAAGAAAAGCGAGGAAAGAGGCGCTGCAGGTGGAAGAGGCCTTTCCTTCGTTTTCCATGAGAGAAAGCCTTTGGTTTCATCCCGATTTTGCCGTTGTGGATGAGCCTCCAGTGTGGAAAAGACATGCAGAAGGGACGATGTCGCCCCTGCTGTTGCGAGCTATGCCTATTATTGGCGTGATAGAGTTGCGATGATGCCAATTTGAATAATCTGGGAATGGGATCCCGTCATCGTGCCAAATACCTGCACTATACACGAGTAAAGGACATATATGACGCAGAGGTTGAGGCACAAGAGGTCACTGTCGTCTAAGCCTTGTTCCTTAAGTTTTTGGAGAGCAGAGGCTCTTCTCGAAAAAGATGCTTGACACTGACTCGGTACAGCCATCACTCGGGCCTAAAAAAGGCTTTACACCGTCACACAGGAGATCTGGAACTCCCGGTACCCCTCAGCAGAAGGCGCAGCAAACCGCACGGACATTCAGGACTCGCCGTCAATGCGGTGGACATGACTCCATGGTCTCGGACCACCGACGAAGCTAACCAGTACCTCTTCTCGCAGATCGAGATTGACTTCGCCTTCGGCTAAGGTGGCATGTTCGAGTGAAGTCCTGGAAAAAAGTTGTTCGGCAATGTGATGGGCAGTATACTGTCAGAGTCGGCCTGTGCGGGAGGTGGGGGAGGGGTTCCGGAACGACTGGAACGGGGAGTAGGTGAGATGGGGAATAGGTCTGGGACAAGACCAGAACTGGAACACTGGAGGGCGCAGGATTTCATGCGCTTTCGGAGGCGAAGGTGGAACGAGGTTGGTATATATCAACGAGTTTTGAAATTGGATCGATAATGACAACCATCTGTGGGACTTGGAGGAACGTTCTGATAGACGACCTATCGTTGTTCAAATTAACATTGGAGGAATAGTACAGCTGCTGTGCATGTATATCCTGAGACTGGAAACTTCCTGTGTTTTCGTACCGGACTTCCAGCTATTTTGTCAATGCGCGCATGACTATGTGGTACTAGGCTGCGAAGGAGTCACAAGCAAGAGTGCCAGCAATTGCTCAATTATAGCAACTTGCAGCTCCTATCACTATTAATTAGCAGTATATGATATTTTGGCTGCAGAAGTATATGTTGACATTCCGCTGCCTTTATCTATCATCGAATAGATTGTGTAGATGAACTTCAAGCAATAATGTTTCGTGAATGAGCGGGCACTGAACCAGTCACCTCGGACGTGCTTTATAACCATTAATATTGAACCGTAACGGAGAAGATACCATAAAATAGCCTCGAAATCCATTAAGTCACCATTGGTTGCCATCCATCAGCACTCAACTGTTCTCCATCCCCTCACTGTAGCACCTTCACAATCTTGGCCGGACTCGGCGTCCCACTCCCATCCATTGCAAACAGATACCAATAACCGGGTAGCACCACCCCCGCATCCCCTGGCAAGGTAACACTGTACACATTCCCAGTCGTAGCCTTCGTAAATGTCAACGGCACCCGCCTCTGATCCGTATTCACCGTGTGCGTCGCCGTTCCCAGTCTTACTAAACTGAACGCCGTGACTGCTCTATCGGTGGTTACGCTGAACGTCCCACCCAGTTTCAAACTACCCGGCGCTTGCGATATACCTGGCCGCGCGCGCCGAGAGCCATCTGCATTGAGGAGGTAGGGCGGGACGAAGATTTCGCCGTCCCAGTGATTCGTGCCGCAATTCCCGCAGAGTCCACCTCCACCGTTCAGCACGGTCGCGTCGGGGAGGAGCAAAGCAACGGAGTGGTATGTTCTTGGTATAGCCATGGGATTCATCTGCGTCCACTGTCCCGTACTAGGCACCCAGAGTTCCGGCGTCTGCACGGCAGTTGCGTCACTGAATGGCTCTACCCACGACTGGCCTCCCGTTACGAAAACAGTGCCGTCTGGCAAGACAACCCCATTGGCGAAGCCGCGCGCAAAACCCATGGGGGCTGTTTGCGTGACGGTTGGGGTTTGTCCTGGGTTGTTCAGTGTAATGACGTACGCGTTATTGCGCGCTTGATCAGTCTGGTAATTCGCCGCGCCTCCCGCCGTTAGAATCTTTCCCGCTGGAGCGTCGTACATGATTGCATTTCCGTTCATGGCGTCGCCATCGTTAGCGCGGGTTCCGGCACCAGTGGTGGATCCAGCGCCAACGGTGTTGTACCAATTCATTGCTTTCGACGGCCCGGCTTGGAACACGGAGCCGTTCTTCCACGCAAAGAGCCAGGCGTGATTGTCGGCGCGGTAGACACCTCCACGGTCATTGGTCAGCATCGGAGAGACGAGGGCGTTCTGAATCAACGACCAAGTGTTTGCAGAGACGTCGTAGATTTCGCCATTCTTACCGCCGTTTCCGCCGCTCCAGGAGCCACCGATATTGAAAATCTTGCCATCCCAGGTGGTGGTCGTGGATTGGTAACCGCGAGGGATTCGCATGTTGGCTGCTGTGATCCAGGCGTCCGTGTCTGGGTTGTAGATGCTGGTTTTCTCGGCGTTATTTCCGCCGGTGACGATAATGCGGCCATTGAAGTCCATCGATATACCGGGGCAGAACATGTCGTGTTGGGTATTTGAGATGGTTCGTTGGGTTGAGGTGCCAGTCGCGGGATCATAGATAGCCGTCTGTGTGAATCCGTTGCCGCCTCCAAAATCGTCGAGTTTGTACGCACTCCAGAGTAGTATCTTTCCATTGGGAAGCACAGCAGCGGCGGCAGGTACAATCGGGAAATCGACAGTGTTGATCCAAAGTCCTTTGCTCGGATTGGGAGCAGTGTAAGCCGGAGCAATAGTGTCGATGAGATTGACTTCAGCTGCACTACTCCACTGCCCGCGACCGCCAGCTTCGGTCAGGGCGTTCAGACGGAAGTAGCGAGCTCGGATTCGGAATTGTGCGCTCTTCTCCAAGCCGTCGTCCGCCCACGTGCCGGAAGCGACTTGATTCCATGATGTACTGTCGTTGCTAACCTGAACGTTGTACTGGCCGATTCTACCGTTCCCGCCATCGGTACGTGGGAGATATGAGAGACCAGCAACGGTAATCTGGGCTCCTGCGTCAATTTGAAACCAATGCGGGAGAGAATCCACTTGACCACTGTATTTAGTGTGCCATATGGTGTTCTCGTTGCCGTCAATTGCATTTGTCGCCTGATTTCCGGCAGCGCTGGTTTCCTGGCTATCCACTGAGACCGTCCAGCCCGTTCGAGAGGCATATTTAATCTCTCCGAAGACATGTATCTCTGCCGCCGAAGTCCACTGGTTATTCGCACCTTGCGCCTCGGTCACCGCAGTGACACGTACATACCGAGCCTGCCTCGCCACGAAGCTTGTCTTCTTCGTCGTCGCATCGTTGACATAGGCACCGACGGCGACTCGATTCCAATTAGAGTTATCCACGCTGGTCTCAATGATGTGTTGTCCGATACGCCCATTTCCACTCCCATCCTGTCTCGGTTGAATGCTGACTCCATTAACAATATAGTTGCCCTTCATGTCGATTGTGATGGTGTTCGGAAGCGGATTATCAGGAGCATATTCGGAGTGCCAGAATGTGCCCTCATTGCCGTCAATGGCCTTTGCCGGCTCGTTGCCAGCATGGAAGCTATCTGCAGTAGCTTCCCATCCTGTTCTGTCCAGGGGCACACTGGCCGAACCGACTCTCTGGAGGAGAGAAAGTAAGCTGAGTAAGTAGAAGAAAGGAGCGACGGTCATCATTGCGATGCTGCATGTTCAAACTGCGCATATGCTGAGTCTTATATCGACTTGTGTAAGTCAACCCCTCAGCTATCCAGGTGCTTCCACTGCCATGTTGTCAGCCGAGACAGTAATGCCAATGAGATGGCCCCTAGTCAAGGAAATACTCCATCCTTGTCTCTATCCGCCGCCAGCCCGTGTAAGCCTGGTACCAGGATGCGGAAACTTCACGGACCGCGACCCGACATCCAGGCTGATGAACTTTTGACCAGGTTGGGACTCTACACACGTAGAACGGTTGTTTCTACCTCAGGGTTTCGTCCACCTCTACGGTCCACAAACCCGGGTGCAACCTAGACAATCGACAAAACGCGGCACGGGTAAAGCCGTACTCGGGACCGTATCTGTAGGTGGAAGGTAGCTATTATTGTCCGCCTCGAAAGTACGAAGGGGAAGGCCTTTCTTAGAGGATGGTTAGGCATGTGATTAGCCCACCATAGAAAGCGGCCCAGGTAATCATACACAATATGTAGACGGAAAGAATTCGCGCCTTGGTAGGTAGAGTCTGTATCTATCACGCAAATCTGGCTGAACGCGCGGTGTTCACCCCTTCATCTCCAGAAGTGCGAGTTGTAGGTATGTTAACTGAGGAGTTGATGCCGAGGCATGAATCAATTGCAAGGTGCTCATAGCTCGTACCATGTGTGACGCATCGATATGTCTTGCTGTCTTGCCTGCCTCTTCTATTCAGCGCCATTATCGGATGAGCGATGAACAAAGGAAGAAGGTCATTGTCAGATCAAGTGCACAGCCACACTGAGCATAACTGGAGAACCTCGCAGGAGAGATGTCGCATTTTCAGTCTCAATACGGAGTATCCCTGCGAGACGAGCGGCGATGGAACCGAGTATAGCTCAAGAGCTTTGCAAAACCATGGCATTATTGCAAGTTCGTGTCTGCACCCTAATTCGATCCTACGAATAGGCAAGCTGTGGGCTTGGCTAGAATCTGCCAATAACAATTCAGGTCACTCAGCGGCGGTGACAGGGTTCGTATCCGTCTGCACGTAAGCTGATGTCTGCACTTGTCCTTTGGGCGGGAAGGTGGGTAGGAGGAATACGTTCCGTTGCGACCTCGGAATGGCGAAAACTTGTCGGGCGATTGGAGACTCGGTGGTGCTGCGGTGGTAGAAGCGTGTGGCTGTCGATTTGGTTGTCCGAGAGCGGTATACCGTAAGGGCGCCTGGGCGAGCATTATGTAGGCAGAGAGTGGATCGAGAAGTAAGCGTGGGAAACTTCGAAAGTGTTGGCGGTTGAGTGCAAGCACGCACCAACCGTAACCCTAACCCCTCTTGACACAATTCCTTCTCCCAAACATGACAAGATTGGTGTCTGTATGATAATGAAGAAACTCCCCTATTCCCAATCTCTTCTCCGCTCGGCATCACGAGGCGACTTTTACGCTCCATACATCCAGACTCCAACCAAGAGCCAATCAGCAAACAATCATCATCCTATCCCCCAACACCCTCTCCCATGCCCTTTCTACCACCTCTCCCTTCATCTTTCCCGTCGCGGTCGTCACCACCCCATAATCTACTAGGCATCTCGAATTCGATCAGAATCGGTGAGATCAATAGTGCCGATGAACGCAATCCCACTCATACTGCAAACGATAACGTTAGCAGACCCCCTTTTTGTTCGAGCGATGCAGAAAAAGAGAGAATGGAAAGAAAACGAAAAGATCACAAAGCCAAGAGACACCCCAAGAAACAACAGGAGATACGACCACACACGACCGCAGTCAAAGGCCAGGCCAGGCCAGCCCATCCCAACCGAAATCAGATGGATCCATCCGACCAGAGAGAATGATACATGATTCCACAAGACAAAAGACCGACAGAGAAAGGCTACCCAAACCTTCGCACACCAAACTGTCACCAATCCAGACCCCCTCAACTTTTTCGAAGATCCTCCACCACCAGCGTCCCCATTCCCCCCATCCACTCCACCTGCCCTTCCCACCCCCTCTTCCTTCTGTACCACTCCCCGTTCCTTCCCACCCAAACCCCATGCTCTGAACCCGAACCAGAAACATAAGGAGACAAAACTTCAAAGAAAACGGAAAAACGTACCACTCTGCCATCATCATCCCCGGTGTAGACATTGTGCGGCATCGGCAATATACACGTGATTGGGGCCGAGACATTACCGCCGTCCTCGCGCGAGGGATCGGTGTGGTTGAGCAGTTTGAGGAGCGTGATTGTCCAGGCGCCGGTGCGGTCGGGGGCGAGGTGAAAGATCTGTTGTGGAAACAAAGGATGTTAGCTCAGATGGGCGACATGGAAAGCGTAAGTGAAGGCAGGGAAACAGAAGGGGAACTGTCAAACCTTTACAGTGCCGCGCCTATGCCCAGTGAAGATGAGTTCGCGCTCGCACCACTCATTCCCGACGCCTTCATAAACCGCAAGCGCGGTGATGCCATCGACATCCTCATCCCCAAGACATACTTCCTGGTCCATAAGCAACCTTCCATTGAGCGTGGTAACAATCAGCCTCGGCCCGCAGGCCAGAACGATATGTCCCGTGGAGTTATTAATACGGGCGGCCTGGACGGGAATGGGGTTGCTTCTCTGTGCAGGACCTAGATCGAGCTCACGGACGAACTCTAGACGATTAAGATCCCATAGGAAGACTTTTCCGTCGCTGGAAGCGGAGAGAAAAGCTGCAAGTGATACGGATGCAGCTAAAGTGACAACAGGGGTGCGGTGGCCGAAGAGCATCGTAGGGTTGTCTCGGCTGTGCAAGTCGATCGTGTGCTTGTCATTTCTAATGCCTTTCCACACTGCGACGGTGCAGTCGGTCCCCGCTGTTATGAGTGTAGAACCATCGACAAAGAGCGACGTTGCGAGTTGGCCGGAATGCAAGTGTTCGAACAAACCGAGCAACTTCTTCGAGCTGGCGTCGTAGAAGCGCACGGAACCGTCGGTAAAGCCCCACTCCATGTACCTGTCGTAATGAGGCGGGATGTTGTGGCGGAAAGGCCCCGAGCACAGGAGCTTCTCTTGCTTAGCGATGTACGCAAGGGACGAGACTCGGTCTCGACAGTCTAACAGAGTTCCTGGAACGCGAACTAATGCTTCAGCGGAAGTGTCTAGGCCTCTCACTTTACCAGCATTGATCTCTTTCTGCGGATGAGGGCGCTGGAACACCTGCAATGGTGTCTGGCCGAAGTTGTTGATGATGGATATATGTCTCTCACGTTCCACTTCGTCCAGTATGTCCAGGTCGACCGTGCCCTGGTAAGTCATGTGATGGAACACATTTGCAGCTTCGACAGCGGCGTCGCCGCGTTGCTTGTATCCGAAGATGAGGTCGATCCAACTATGAAGGTTCTGACTGACATATGGGCTTTCTAATGCTTCTCGCTGCTTCGCGATGAATATCGCCGGATCACCTTTCGCCCAAGGAGGCAGGATAACATTGTCGATGCCCTCGCCGCTCGCACGCAAGCCAAATTCGTAGCCATTCAGATTAGTGAGAAATTCTGGCAAGTAGAAGAACTCTGGAGTCAGCTCCCGGACATCTGCCATATTGGTCCTCGATGCGGAATTCCAAGCATCTGCTACTGAGTAAAACATGCGATCTGCGTGATCAAATTTGCCACCTTGTATCAGCGTAAAAGCCGCACAGAAGGGTTGCAACCGAATCAAATAGGAGGCGACGGTCGTTGCAGAAGAATAGTGGGTTCCATAATGGAAGGCTCTCTCCCCGACCTCTACAAGCTGCTTGTACCTCTCCCGAACCCTGGCCTCTCGTGCGGGATCCTGGCAGCCTATAGGTTTGCTTAAATCGCGAAAGGTTTTAGGGTTGCTGAGGTCCAGCTCTTCGCTTGTGTAATCGGCGATGACCCAAGGAAAGACGGGATATTGTGTAAGATCGTTGAAAGAGCGGCCGGCAAGCGTGTTGATCAGCATCAGGTAGTGGTAATTCGACATCTCACCCTTCAACCACTTCTTCGTGCCTGGATGCGTCGAACTTGAACCGAATGCAGAGGCAAACCGTGAGCCCAAGGTTTGCGGGGCCTCTTCCGGGTTATGTAGCGAGTCCATTCTCCAAGCTATCTCAGAAGTGGCCAGTAGTTCTGGCTTGGCCACATACGGTGCTTTACTGACGAGTTTAGAGTGTATGTCATTCCGTATGGCGCAGGAGATGGCAGTCAAGAGATAGCTTCGGCCATCATCGAAAAAAATCTCCATTGCCACATCTCGGTGCAGAAACCGTCGCTTGGAGATGCTGATGACTTCACTCCATTTCCAGCTACGTACGACGTCGCCCTCATCACGCGGCGCAGGGCGGCGATTGGTCACAGCCTTGTTGCCGGCGATGACCTGAACATAAGGGTCACGCTCGTCGCTAGGAGCTTGCCAGACCCGTACGATTTCGCCGTCCGATCTTTGGAAAAAGTCATCGAGAAGGTACAAGTATTCCTTTCCAATGATGAGGAGTCCCTCGACAGCTTCCAAACCAACGACCCTGGAGATGTTGCAGACAAACTGCACCTGCTCTCCACGATGGAGGCTTCGCATCACTTTCCGGTTTTTGTCTTCGAAACCGTCCTCGTCTTCATACATGGCGTCGACCATTTCGAAGTCTTCCCCGAGGTCTGAGTCCGGCGCATCTCCCTTCTCTGCCTTTTCTGCAGAGTTCATAGTTGATGACGGTCGCATATCCGTAGACTGGACTGAAGGCGGACCATTAGCGCCCTCATTTCCTGTACTGGTTGCGTCCAGCTTAAGTTTCGCAATTACAGCGGCAGGATCAGTATCCTTCCTCTTAGGCTGATACTTTCGAACACGCGTTATGTTGTCCACGATGATGCGCATGCGTTTGCGATCGCGACCTTCGGTTTCATCAAGACGCCACGTAGGTCTTGGGCTGGGCTCAAATAAAGCGCAAGGGCCGCGAAGCTGTTTATCGAGCCTGGCAATGACAGTGGATAGGTAGGTGATATTGTCTTGTTGGTCCTGCATGACGCGTTGATGTTTTATACGCTCGGAAGCGTGGATATTGGACCGCCAATGGTTAGTCGACTGCTCATGGCTCGCAATGATTCGCTCAGCGATCATGTCTTCACTGTGCCACTGTCTCAATCTCTCTTTCCGCTTCAGGGTCCGTTTTTGGGCCGTCTCTTCTGTTCTCTTGTTCTGCTCATGGGCAAAGTCTTCCCAAGTTTTACTCAGTGTACCGTAAAAGAATGAGTCTAGTTCCGATTTGTTCTCGTCGAACCACTGTAGAAATGTATTATCGTCCAACTCGACCAGTTTTTGAAAGCCAGCGCGGACGTCTTTCTTGTCGGACTGAAAGCCATGACTGAGAATGGCCGACGTGTCCTCCGGCTTCTGCACCAACAGCAGCCTCCAGAAATTCACGGCCGCTAAACGTACCGAGGGGACCCCCGCAGAAAGCTTCGTGTACAGGAGGTAGCAGATGAGCTTCAGGAAGTGTCCCTCGGCGTTCTCGGCAGATAAAATGATTGGTTGCCAGTAGACCATCTTCTCGATTATGCTCGCTGCATGAGGATAGCCGTCTGGCTCATCACTCTCAGCAAGGCGTAGAAGAATTACGCGTAGGAAAGTAGTTCGGATGATACCCACGGCTTGGCTGCAAAGCCGGACAGACTTCAGCCTCGACACTTCTGGCCGTTCCAAGTATTCCAGCAAGAATCCCGCGAAATCAAGTAACGGTTCAGCACCGTTGAGGAACCAGCCTTCGAAGATTGCTTCGGATAGGTGGGAGACGAAGCGGGCTAGATTTGTGAGCACCCGAGGTTCATGGAGCAGCTTCTGGTCCAGCTGCAGAGAGTTGGAGAGTGATGATAGAGTCTGGCGAAGGATGTACGATTCGAAATATGCTTGGTGCTCCTGAAAACCAGGCGGAGTTTTGAGGAACAAGCCGAGGCCCGCGAAGTCCTTACGGTTGAAGATCTGATCTTGGAAGACCCCTAACACGACCTCTAACGCAGCTTCTACGACTGTACTGCCCACCCTCACCGGGATCGGCCGCTCTTTGAGAGAAGAAGAAACCCGGGGATTGGACGCGACTTGAGGTATGGCATCTGCTGAGATGAGCACAAAGGAGGAAGCCCTGCGGAAAGGGGCAACTCGTGGTTGTGCGGCTGACGCAGATGGTGATAGGTTGACATTGGTAGTGCGGACAACGGGTGCTTGTTGCCCATTACTCTTTGAGAGGGGCTTGATAAACACATCCTGCCCCTCAAAGGTCAGGGCTGATCCCCTTGACAGGAGCTCTGTTTCGGCGCTGACGCTGTCCGAAGTAACAATCACTGGATACAAAACAAAGAGCAACTCTTGAACGTAGTTGGAGGATATCGAATACTCGCGGAAGATATCGCTCCTCGAGTGCAATTCGGACAAGAACTGTATGACGGAGTGGAGAACAGCAGCATAGTCATTTAGCCTATCCGATTGAGATGGTGGCACATCTGATAAGGGTCAATAGCAGTTGGCTGAGAAGGGGTCTTCTGTTACTCACCCACCGGAGACTGCTTCGCGTTGAGTGACATTGTTCTCCGTCGCCCACGAGTTACTGGAGCATCGCCCTTGCTGTCCCCGTGGGGCTCACTGGTTGGGTCTGCTCGATCACGAACAATGGCACGCAAGCCGGTGTCTAGCATAGCCACAATGACGGGAAATACCTCGGGATATACGATACGAAATCGAGAGTGGGACGGGCTAGAGATGAAGACATCAACTAGGTTGAAGGTGTCGAAGTCACGCTCGAAGTCAATAGTTGATACATCGCGCCCGAGAAAGATCGCAAAACAAATTGTCCAAATGCCGGGAATATTCCACCAATGCTTCAGTCGATGCTTCATAAGGACGAAACCCCCGCTCTTCTCAGCGAACTTGCGAACATAATGTGCGCCGTTGGCTACCAGAAGTCGAGCGAGGATCTTGGCGGCCAACACCACGACGCGTTGGTCCGGTTCCGCAAGGAGATATAGAAGCCACTATAGAAGATAAGTACTGGTACCACCTAGGCCTGCGGATGATCTTACCTTGCCAGTGACGTGCTTTGCGAAGCGGTGGATGTCGCTGGAATTTACGTCGTCGCACAATAGTTCACTCAACATGTTTAGAATGGCGACTCCCAGTTCTCCAAGTGGTAAAGCTGACGGTTGAGACTGGTACTGACCCGGACTTGTAGACCTGGGGGTAGAGCCAGCAGTTATGCTTGGCGACCTGCCCTTGCGAAGCCGCAGGGCGCTTGCTTTGGGTCGCAATGTGCGTTTTGCGTACGCTGCACGATTATCGTGCAGGGCATACGTGACGAACAATGACAGTGACCGCGCATTCTCTCCGTTGAAATTAATCTTGACGAGCACTTTGAAGGCTTCCAGGAAGAGAGGAAAGGTCTGCGGCGAAAAGCTCTCGCTGTTGAGAGTGTCGGCGAGTCTCTTGACCACTCCTGTATCTCACGTCAGTCATTACAGATGACACGTCAGTCTTCAGTGTGACATACTAATGCGGTGGAATCTTTTGGCATTATAGTGATGGAACTTGCTGCCTTTAGCAAAATGAACAAATTGACGGTAGTACAACTTTTGAGTCTCGAGCGAGGTTGATTGTCTCCAGATGTCCAGGTCCACAAGCAGCACCCTGTAGGCTAAAGGGCTGATGATCAGAGATTCCGTGGGTTGTCTTTCGTCGTAACCGACGAAGCGGAGGATCACGCGAAGCAGTTCCAGCGTGAATCCTTCATACTCCGTGGATGACAGGTCCATGTCGGGTAGACCGTTCATCCCAACTTTCTGGCGCAGCACTTCGGACAAGACGGCGAAACCGTTGTTTTGCTCGACAGCTTCGCAGTTGCGCCAGTTCCCTTGGACAGATTCCAGGAAGATTTCCACAGCCCGCAAAACTTGCTGCAACGTCTTTGCAGACTGCACCAGCTTAAAGCCAACTGCGGCGCAGCCCCCAAGCCGCCAAATAGCGTCATCCAGAGGCTGTGGAACCACGACCACAGGGGTGCCAGACAGCCTGCCAAACCCACGCGACTGTGATAGAGCATCGTTGACCGACGGTACGGCGGCATTGATGATGATAGGGGTCCCTTCGGTTCGGGTGAGGCGATGTAGTGCTTGCGCTGAAGGTTTGGAAAGCGAGTTGATCAACTGCGACTCGTCGATGGCATTCCGGTCGTCGTCATCCAAGACTGACGTTGGGGAGAAGCTGAGCAAGATCTTCGACTCAGGCACTAAATCGCTGGCATTTGACTGGAGTGCGACAATGAGTTCCGAGCGCTCTTCCTTGCCGGGATGGAGGATCTCGTTTCGCACGTGCAGTTCGGTCGAGGTGCGGTACGTTTGGAACGACCCCAGGCGGTCCTGGAAATTCCCATGGTACCGTGGGCCGAGCCTGCTATATACTGCAATCAATTCATCCGATAGCGGTTCGGACCATAGATGGAAGGAGGCTAGAGAGAGCTTGGATTGCAAGATGTTTCTGCCGAGGCGAGGGGACAAGTCCCTCGGCGTACCCAGAAACGCGAACAATTGGTGATGGCTCGAACCGCTCGAATTTAGCGAAGCAAAGCTTTCCTGACTCCCGTCCAGGACGGGCGGATGTGAGGGATAGTGGGCCTTCACGGTCTCTGTGAATTCGCCATCGATGTAGAGGGACGCTTTATGGGCACCTAGGCCAATTGGTTTTGCACGCCGATGAACGAGGGCGATATGATACCATTTGCCTTGCTCGAATCGTGGCGCCTTCTTAAAACGCACGCTAGGTGTCACGCCCGCGGCATGGCCCATATATGTCTGTAGGATGAAGCATCTAGTGTCTTTCTCAAGGTAAGCCATTAGAAAACAGGTATGTGTATCATCATAAGCGCCAAAGATGGTAGTGTGGCAATTGGGGTCATAATTGTCTACTCGCAACCACGTTGCAAATGAATAGCCACTCCCTGGGGAGATTGGTGGAAAGGGTCGGCCGATATCAGGCAACTCAACAGCACTGAATCCGTCAAGTGAAAGGTCGAATTGGATGAATGGAGGAGCACGTGAGGCTCGGATAGCGTGGAGGAGGAAGTCAGCAGCTGCGTCCAGCGAGGCCGCCTTGCGTACGATGGAATAGGCATCGTCGAGAGAGGTGATGCCGTAGTCGATTAGTACGCTCGCAATGTCGCGAAGAAGACGTGCCTCGGTGGGAGGGTAATTCCTCTCAAAAAGCAAGGGTAGAATGTTGCTTAATATGCCAGTGACATGCAATGCAGCCTTGTTGTAAGTCGACATTTGTACGATTTCGAGCATGGCGAGGAGGACGCAGAGGGAAAGCGTCCTGGGCGGAGTGCCCGATGCTTCGTCGTGCGGAAGTCCGCACCAAAAGTGCAATATGACAGGCACGATGTCCGGGTTCTGTAGCACCTCTGTGCCACTGAAGATGGTGCGCACATGACTTCGCAGCGCTTCGAGCATTGGTTGAGCCCCGTGATCCTGAGGGCTAGCCTGGCTGGCTTGGATCGTTTTGTCCATGTTCCTGAAGATGCGCGTCATGGCCTCGTCGCCCATGGCAAATGCGAAAAGGCAGCCGAACAATTGTCCCTGTGCGGCGTGGTCGAGCGTGCCATCGGTTTCCCAAGTGGAGACGCCCGTAGTAGCCAGAGCCTGTTGAAGAGCCATCCAGCCGCCGTTTTCGACACGCTTTGCAAAGAAGCGCTTGTTCCCTGCATGGCCGTCCAATGCATCCGAGAGCACGTCGAGGGAGGCTTTGATGACTTGGAAGAAATGTATGCTGTCGGCAGGAGGCAGGTCGGAGAGGGGATTGAAGCGGGCGAGGGAGCGGAGGCTCTGCAGCAACACGTCAAAGCCGCGCACATGACGGAAAGCGTCCTTTGTGTGAGTGTGCTCGTGGAAATCAATGAGCAGCTGGCGCATTCGACGGAGGGCAGCGCTTTGGGTCTGCAGGAGGGTGGGGCCGGGGGGAGAGTGGTGTGAGGGGTCGGAAGCCCGAGTGAGGTCGTCTGCCAGGCTGCGCAGTTCGGCAATCTGGTTGTTGATGGGCGGCATGCGCGAGGCGGCGGTCGAGGACCTATGGCGGCGGGCGACATTGGCCATGGCTGCGGTTGTACCTAGGTACCTAGGTATGGCGCTCGCCGGGGCCTAGCGGGTGTAGTAGTAGATGGGAGCGGCTGATGCGGGGGAGGACATGGAGGGGAGGGGAGGAGGGCGAGAAGTGACGGTCATGGCCTCGTCGTTCGATGTTTTTTTTTGGGGGGGGGGGGAGAAAGAGGGACCGTCTGCGGAAGAGGAGCGGGCTCCTCGCAGCGAGGCCTTTCACTGAAGGGACGGCGGCCCTGGTGAAGCAGGGTGAGGGAGGGGAGTCGAGGGTGGTTGAGAAGTTGGACGCCTGCAGGATTGGCAGGCGGGTGCCGTAGGTATTGTGTACTGTGTACCTACAAGTAGATGGAGCTTGGACCCATGATGTGAGAGGCATAGATTCATGTGAGGTGAGATGCTTGGCAGGGACGGGCGCAGCGACTGATGAGCGCTTGGGGACCTCGTAGAGGCACAGCACGTACGAACGAGTACATGGCACGATCACACGATTCCAGGGAGATGACTTCTGGTGGGGGAGGGACGACTTTTCTGACCCTCTTCTGCGGAATGCCCATTATTGGCCCATATACTGGTACATAGTATATCCCTACACAGTACTGTGTACTGCTATGTGGAGACAAGCACCAGCCATCACTCATCACAAAGCCATCAACCTACGACACAAAACCCCACATCACAGCCACACATCTGCCTCTCCTTCGGTCACCTTTTTGGTTTCACCAAGATATACGGAGTACTTAGTCATCTGTCCGACATCGTCTGCTGTAAGGAACTGGGCTGCGACCGAGGTAAAGCAGAATGGGAATCCGAAACAGGTCGCAGGGCGACGAGTACCCAGGTACAGATACGTCAGTACCGTGTACACAGTATGCCCATCTCCAAGGTTGGAAAGGCAACCTTGGACATTTGGAACATGCCCAGCTGCCCAAGGTGAAGCGGACGGCGAACCCGTGACGTGCGACATCCTGAAGCGGAATGGCGCAACAACTACGGTGGACTATTAGCAAGTATAGTGCCAAAATTCAATTCTAAGGTTGCGCGGTAAACCTGCAAACCTACGTCTAGGCAGTATAAGTTTCTAGCCTACTTACGTAGCAGATCTATATAAAATAGCAAGTATATAAGTAAATAAGTACAAGTAGAAGAGGTATAGGCGGGCAGGTGCAAGTATGCAGGTATAGGGAAGGAGGGGCAGGGAGATAAGTACAGGCAGAGAGGTACAGGCAGACAAGTACCCTATACTGCGTACTTGTACTGTATATTTATACTACGTACTTACTCTACGTACTTGCTCTACGTACTCACTGCGTATTTATACTGCGTACTTGCTCTACGTACTTGCTCTGCGTACTTGCTACGTATATATACTACGTCCTTGCTGCGTATATACGCGTACCACGTATATGCACTGCGTATATATACTGTACAAGTGCTTACGTTGCGTACTTGTACTGCGTACTTGCGCTGCGTACTTATACTGCAGACTTGTACTGCATAGGTAGGCTAGGAACTATGCTGCGTGTACGTAGGTTTGCAGGTTCGCTGCGCAATTGGATTTTGGCACTATACCTGTTAATAGTCCACCATAAACAACCCCAGCCTCGCCGCTCCTGCCTGGATTCGTGGTCAGCTGCGGCAAGCTTGGGCCCGGGGCGGTGCGGGCGGTTCATAGATAAGAGCTCCCCCGAGCGCCGAGTGGAGCTCCCTTCACCAACCCCATCCCCTCACCTCCTCCTCCTCCTCCTCCTCTTCTTCCTCCTCCTCTCCAAACCCCCATCGTTTCTCTTCCACTCTTCTTCCCCTTTATTCTTCCCCTGTCCGTCTGTATTCTGCACCCAACTTGCCCCCATCGCCGCCATCATGAGGTACGCTACCCTCGCTCTCTTGCCGCTGCTGGCTTCAGCGTCGCCCGTCGTCATCGACACCATCCACAAGGATGCCGCCCCCATCCTCTCCTCGGTCCACGCCCAAGAGGTGCCCAACTCGTACATGGTCGTCTTCAAGAAGCACGTCAAGCACACGGATGCCCACCACCACCACAGCTGGGTCCAGCAGATCCACTCCAAGAAGCAGGAGGAGCGCATGGAGCTGCGGAAGCGCTCCCAGCTCCCGCTGACCACCGACGACGTCTTTGACGGCCTCAAGCACACCTACAACATTGTCGGAAGCCTGCTGGGCTACTCGGGCCACTTCGACGACGAGACCATCGAGCAGATCCGGAGGCACCCTGATGTGAGTCACCCCCATCTGCCGTGCACGCATGGTCCCGTTGGCTGCCTCATGCCGCCATGCGTGATCGCACGTGATCGTTTCATCACCATCACCATCCCCGCTTATAGCCGCCTGCTCTTCACACCCTGTCCAAGCATAAGCTAACGGTGCTTGCCATAGGTGGATTACATTGAGAAGGACTCGATTGTCCATACCATGGAGAAGCCGGGCAAGGAGGAGCACGAGACGGAGAAGAACGCCCCCTGGGGTCTGGCTCGTATCTCGCATCGCGATTCATTGAGCTTCGGCACCTGGAACAAGTACCTCTACTCTGCCGATGGCGGTGAGGGTGTTGACGTCTACGTCATCGACACCGGAACCAACATCAAGCACGTCGACTTCGAGGGCCGTGCTCACTGGGGCAAGACCATCCCTCAGGGCGATGCTGACGAGGACGGCAACGGTCACGGCACCCACTGCTCGGGCACGGTGGCCGGCAAGAAGTACGGTGTAGCCAAGAAGGCCAACATCTACGCCGTCAAGGTCCTTCGGTCCAACGGCTCCGGCACCATGTCCGATGTCGTCAAGGGCGTCGAGTATGCCGTCCAGGCTCACAACGAGGCTCTCGAGGCCGCCAAGAAGGGTAAGAAGAAGGGCTGGAAGGGCAGCGCAGCCAACATGAGCTTGGGCGGTGGCAAGTCCACTACTCTCGATCTTGCCGTCAACGCCGCCGTCGAGGCTGGTATCCACTTTGCTGTCGCTGCCGGTAACGACAACGCCGACTCGTGCAACTACTCCCCTGCCGCTGCTGAGAATGCCGTCACCGTCGGTGCCTCTACTCTTCTCGATGAGCGTGCCTACTTCTCCAACTACGGAAAGTGCAACGACATCTTCGCCCCTGGTCTGAACATTCTCTCGACCTGGATCGGCTCCGAGCACGCCACCAACACCATCTCGGGAACGTCGATGGCCTCCCCCCACATCGCAGGCCTCCTGGCCTACTTCCTCTCCCTTCAGCCCGCAAAGGACTCGGCCTATGCCGTTGCTGACATCACCCCCAAGAAGCTCAAGGCCAACCTCATCTCCATTGGCACCGTCGGCGCTCTCAGCGATGTTCCTAGCAACACCAAGAACATCCTCGCCTGGAACGGCGGAGGCTCCTCCAACTACTCTGACATCATCAACAAGGGTGGCTACACCGTCAAGAAGGCCGAGAAGAAGGAGGATAGCATCACCGTCACCATTCCCTCCATCTCCGAGATCGAACAGGATATTGAGGCCGAGTTCGAAAAGGCCAAGCAAGCTGCTAGCCGCACTGGACACAGTCTTCACGGCAAGTTGGAGAAGCTCTCGGAGGAAATCGAGGACTTCGTTGCGGGCGAACTTGAGGGATTCTTCAAGGAATTCAAGGAGCGTGTAGCTCGCGAGTAAGCATCATGGTTGACCTGCTTTGGTTGTATTTCGGAGCTGTACGAGCATTGATATCCAGCCGTCTGCGGATGCTGGCATACTGAGCGACGGTGGGCGCACCGCCGCGCATACATTGGCACAAGGGGTACACAGACGGGATCTGAGATGGGGTTCATGTGGGCGCCGGATATGAGTTTGCATCATCGATTTCTCTTACTTTTGGGTCTTGGAAGATTTCTTTACATTTTTGTCTGGTTGCGTATACACAGCTCCGTAGGTAGCGGAACTTTGCTGAAACGGGGGAATGCAGGCAGTGTCAATATCACTCTTCCTCCACCAAAGCGCTACTTTGCTCTGATGTGATGCTGTACACCTCTTCCAGATCCGACGAAGCTTAACTACCTATTATCTATTGCCCTCTTTTAGACCTCTGACTGGCATGACCTCGCAGTTGCCAGATTTTGTCGTTGCAGGAATAATTGATGGGTGTCACATCCTGTTTACACGAAGGCCAATTGCAAACTTGCCTGACAATCTCTCGCACATGGTTACTTGCCATGCAGTCATCGAAGTTGTGTACAGAATTGGCTGGCGATCTGGCCTAGATGACGCAGAAGCATTCCTTCAGTATGGCACGTGGACGTTCATGGGCATCTTCCCCAGACGAAGTCATCGTGTCTCACACCGCATTGAGCGCAAGCAGATGCAAGAAGCGTCGTGGAAGTCTACTGGCAAACAAAGGAAAACCGTCAGGCCGAGGGACGCTGCCGACTGGGTGACCATGACCCCAGAGCCAATGGTCTTTGGGAAGTCGAGTTTACATTTCGCCGCAAAGGGTAAAGTTGGTGTTGTCCATCGCCATGTCCCAATGCGGCACAATAAATAGAGGTCAATTTGCTCAGCAGGTCCCTCGCGCTTTCACTCTCTCTCACGATGGTTGCCCACGCGCACATTGACGGTGTTTTTCTGGCCGCGAGCGGCCTTTCCGTCGTTTGCGTTGACCGCTCCGGGAAATTGCGATATGTACCACCCGTTTTCCCTCCTCACATTCCTTCTTCCTGACTCCTTGCATCTCTCCCACGACACTCAACCATACCAAGCTCACTCACCACACTGCTGTGTCTCTCCCCTGCTTACACTTTCACCCTACGGTAGGACCTTGCATACTCAGTAACCATGGCCATCTGGGCTCCGACTTCAAACCGCCCGCAGGGCTCCGGGCTTCAGCGGATTGAGGCGCCCGTCACCATGCGCGGCTACCTTCTCTGCGTCTTCGCTGCCTTTGGCGGCATCCTCTTTGGATTTGACTCCGGGTACATCTCTGGAGTTCTCGCTATGAAGTACTTCAAGCAGGAATTTGGACGTGAGTGACTGGTGGCCACTGCACCGCACCGTATCTCAGTGATACGACGTGCTATTATGAAGAATGCGAATGCTGACCCGGGTACCAGGTCCGTCTACCGACCCCACTGCCTACCACGGTCACATGTATACCACTGGCGAGAAGTCTCTCATCGTCTCCATTCTCTCTGCAGGGACTTTCTTCGGCGCTCTCCTCGCAGGAGTTCTTGCGGACTGGATCGGACGCCGCAGCACCATCATTGCAGGATGCGCCGTCTTCTGCGCCGGCGTCATTCTCCAGGTTGCTTCGACCACGGTCGCGCTTCTCGTCCCAGGCCGCCTGATTGCAGGCATTGGAGTTGGCTTCGTCTCTGCCACCATCATCCTCTACATGTCTGAAGTCGCACCCAAAGCCGTCCGCGGCGCCATTGTCTCCGGCTACCAATTCTTCATTACAGTTGGTCTCCTCCTTGCTGCCGTCGTCGATCAGGCCACGCAGAACCGCATGGACTCGGGCTCGTACCGCATCCCCATGGCCATCCAATTCCTCTGGGCTCTCGTCCTTGGCATCGGTCTCTTCCTACTACCGGAATCGCCCCGCTACCATGTCAAGAAGGGTCACCATGAAAGAGCTGCCACGGCATTGGCAACGCTGCGTGGTCAGGCCGTGGATTCGCAGTATATCAAGGATGAGCTTGCTGAACTCGTGGCCACGTACCAGCTCGAGGCGCGGATTGAGGGCGGCTGGCTCGACTGCTTCCGCGGCGGATGGAAGCCTTCCGGGAATCTGCGACGAGTGGTGCTCGGAATGGCGATGCAGATGATGCAGCAGTGGACGGGCGTGAACTTCATCTGTACATAACCCCTCCCTTGTTCTGCCGCCCCCCATGCTAACAACAAACGTCTCCAGTCTACTACGGCACCACCTTCTTCCAACAAGTCGGCCTCAAAAACCCCTTCGTCATCTCCATGATCACCACCGCCGTCAACGTAGGCAGCACACCCCTCTCCTTCTGGACCATCGAGAAGCTCGGCCGCCGCCCCTTACTCATCTACGGCGCCATTGGCATGGCTACATGCGAGTTCATCATCGCCGCCGTTGGCACTGCCGCCGAGGGCTCCCAGGCTGCATCCTACTGCCTCATCATCTTTACCTGTGTGTACATCTTCTTCTTCGCCAGTACGTGGGGGCCTGCTGCCTGGGTCGTCATCGGCGAGATTTTCCCGCTGCCGATTCGAGCAAAGGGCGTCGCCTTGAGTACGGCGAGTAACTGGCTCTGGAACTTTGTGATTGGGTATATCACGCCGTATATGGTTGACCCGGACGAGGGGAATCTGAGGAGCAGAGTGTTTTTCGTGTGGGGCGCGACGTGTGCTCTCTGTGTAGTTTTTGCATATCTACTGGTGCCGGAAACGAAGGGGTTGAGCTTGGAGCAAGTGGATCAGCTGCTGGAAGAGACGGTGCCGCGAAGGAGCGCTGCGTGGGTTCCTCATGAGGCTTTTGCGGTGGGCGAGGGGGAGGCTGCTCTTCATCGACGGGAAGGCGGGGTTGGTGGTGTGGCTCGAGCGAAGGAGGACGGTGAGGTGGATAGTGTGGGGAATGTGAGTGGTGGCGAAGGAGGTGCGGCGGGGTGGGAGCGCACCGAGGCGAGGGTAGAGAGTGTCTAGAGTCTAGAGGGAAGCTGTGGCTGCGGTTGCAAGAACATGAAGTGAAGGTTGCTGGGCACCGAGACGAAGACTGGTATACGGAAGAGGCTGAGTTCGGAGGGAGTGCGAGGTGGGAGCTTGGGTGGATCGAACTGCTTGTAATAACTCTTTGGGTCTTTTCTAGTTAACCCCTGAATATATACTACTATGCAAACTCGTATCGTGGTACATCTTGACGATGTCCCTGCCAATGGACGAGTTTCTGTGCACGCGTATCCGCTGAAACCGTGGTTTTGGTTCGAACGGGCAGGCAGATGAAGTAGTCGTCGACGACAAAGTTGACTCCCTTGCTCGCAACATTTTGGAATGCGCGGAATCATAAAGATGGCTGTCCGTTGAGGAAGGGAAAGGTGTGAGCGTGCGGATATATCGAGCTCCTCCGTTTGAACCCAGGTAGGATTGAACCGCTTGCGGAATCCAAGGAACCAACATAACATAACTCACAAATGCCCAGGAGACTTAAACTGCGTTTGTTGTATTCAGAACCTTTGGGCCTTCATGTGTTGTAGAGTCGTTTTCTCCGTTCATGAGTGAGCAATGAAAAAGGCAACTGAAGAGGAACGTATAACGCATGTCCAAAACCATAGAAACGTTGCATTGCAGGCCACTTCGACAACTGTAGTATATTTCAGAGTAGCTCACTGAGGCAGAGGTGTCAAATCAAAGATGCTCACACCAAAAACATGGAACCCGAACCCACGACTGCCTTCAGCTATCTTTCTCTACGCAGCGTGCTGCTAGCTCAGTTTGAGCCAAAGTGTACTACATCGCCCTAGACTTTCTTATGGGAAGAGGTGAGATGGCTGGTGAAATGCACTTCAGGAGTGACATAACACTATCCCAAACCCTACCGAATCTGTGCATTTCGAGCTCCTTATCCTTTTGAAATTGGCTTTGTGGGAATTTAACGGCAGATAACTTGGAAAACACTGTCCCACGGTTTGCCTAGCAAAAATCAAGGTTGGAAACATAGGCCCTGAGTGATTTTCCGCGATTCAGCCCTACGGACTTGGCGACATTCGTCTTCGGACCTTTTCACAGTAGTCTATGCGCTTCTGATTAATTCATTGCTCGTGTCTCATTACTGTTCTCCTCCCATTCGCTGTGTTGTGCTATGCAGGCTGTTCGTAGCACAGCCAGGAATCAGGTAGATTGACTGGCGTGCTGCGTAGAGTTCGTCACGGTGCGTGAACATCAGCACAGAGTACGAGTGTACGACCATGTTACAAGTGTTACTTCCTCGCAGCCAGACTAGACTATCTATTGTCCAAGTCCAACTGCAGCGGTGTCTCGTTGCAAGTACACTGCAAGTATGACGGTTATCACAGCCACAGCCATTCTATTAGTGCATCCTTTGCAAGTCGGAAGTCGAAGCGGACCCTCTATCCCAAACTCATCTTGTGTGCCCGTGTATCGCAGTTCCCTGTCACTCAATGACTTGGGGGCTGAATGTCCTCCGAACCTCGTCTCCGATCAGCCATTCAATCATATTTGAGTCCCTAGCTTGATGGGTAACACTAAGCTTACCATCATTACCTACAGTACCTTTGTCCTACTTACCTAGGTATCCGTCGATCGGAGCTGAGAGAGGTCGCAGAGTCCATTGTGCAGACACTGCATTTTGATTTCGCCTCTGCGCAACCTTATATACAACCATTGGCCGCACAGCAGAGTACGGGACGACCGGTATCCTAGCAGGTCAGCCAAATCACGAATACGGGATTGGCGGCATCTAGAATATCTGGGGTGTGCATAAGTACTGTACGTCCGAAGGGTCGGGGGTCTGATGAAACGGAAAACCCCCGATCGAGATACGCCGAATTACCTCGACGCGGGACGTGTGTTCCAAGTCGACGAAGAAGCACAGCAGTAGAGGTGCATTCGGCGATATAAAGAGAGATGTGTGGGTATTTGGGTTGTCTCCACTTGATTTTCTTGCATACCCGCATTCTTTTCCTTTCTACTCTTTTGTCTCCAGCTTCCAGTATACCCGTCGTACGACTTTTGTGCTAGTAGTGAAGCAGGCGATTCAGCAATTTCGCTAGCCTCATTTTGATTTTGCATCATTTTGTTTTCTCTAGAATAGATCACTGTACTTTCCCTTTTCTGTTTCTCTTCCCGAGGCCGTCTCGTTGATCACTTTCCGACTTCTTTCTTTCCGCCAAATCATCAATCTACCCAACCACTTGGAATAGATAGTCCCCTTCAACAAAATCGCCACTGTACCATGGCAGGCCTCCTCCTCGCGGCGCTGGGCGTGTGCCTCGGCCGCAGCATCGAAAAAGCATGGTACACGCTCGAAGACCGGCGAGACCGGCGCAAAGACGAGAAGCTCGAGAAGCTGGAGAGCGACAAGTTGGGCATGGCGATGGGACCTGGGAACGGCATGATGCCAGGAGTAGGCAGCAGGAGGAGGGATGTGGGGATGAGCGAGAAGGAGAAGAGGGAAAAGAGGGACAGGACGGCGAGTGTCTTCATGGTCTGTATTCCTCTCCTTTCCGTTCTTGTCTGTCTGTGTAGCATTCTAGCACATTGCCCATCTCCTACCGTGGTTGACCAATGGCCTACCCATACCCATCCCACTACACCCCACTGCTAACCCGTCCAACCAGGACCCCCTAGCGCCCAACCTATACGACCACTCAGCCCAACTCTCACCCACCTACGCCCGAGCCCGCCCACGCACCTCTCCCTCATCATCTTCTTCTCCTCCTCCCTCCCACCTCCGTCGCTCCCGCCTCAGCAACCTAAGACAACGACACAGCCTCCTCGTCCTGCCCTCCCGCTCCAGAAACAACAACAACAACCGCCACAGTTTTGCCGCGGGTGGTACTAGCAGCGGGATGGAAGCCGGGAAAAGAAGAAGCAGAAGCAAGAGAACGACGTGGCACGGCTGGGCGGCTTTGCACGCGCATGCACATGCGCATGGGGAAGGCGATGTGTTTGGGGATTACGTCGCTCTGATTGAGGAGGAGGGCGAGGAGGGAGGGGATGGGTATGACCATGAGCAAGAGGTAGAGCAGCACGACAGTAGTGAGAAAGTAGAGACGGAGAGAAGGCAGGAGGGGGCCAGGGATCGAGTGGCACTGCGACGGAGGAGCGTGGCTGTTCCAGCGAGGCGAGAATGGCGAAGCAGTTGCGAGACGTTGGTCGCTTGTGGCTGTCGTGTAGACCGTGGAGCGGGAGGGAGCAAGATTGGGGCTGCTCAGATATGATCTTGTCTATGAGGAAGAGGGAAGTGGGAAGAATATATATACGGGACGAGGCTCATCTTTTCCAACCCTTTAGCGATATTCACATGTAGGGGATGCCGGGTATACGTTGTGAAGGGAACAGCTCACTGGAAGTCTCTGGCCCCCGACGCAAAAGTGCGATGCTGGTATTCAGCTATCTTACCCATTTTTTTCTCTTCACGTTGAATAACAGCTTCTCCCGAACCTCGTAAACATTAGATCCCACCAACAGTCAACCAATCCAAGACATCTACAATCATGCGTCGAATCTGCGAACAACATGTTTCTTCCTGTACTCTCTCGTCCCCGCGGTCAATCACGCGTCGACGTGACAAAAACCCTCACACCCTTTGAATCCAGCCTCGGCACGGGAATGAAAAAGTCGTGGGCAACGCGTACATCGCTCTCGTCGGCCTCGAACAGCTCAAACTTGTAGCGGCGGAACATCATCCCCAGCGTGAGGTACAGCTCCACCCACGCCAGACTGCAATCCTCCAGTCAATCATCCGACATGAAATGTCGCGGGACAGGAAAACTCACTTGATGCCCAAACAGCTCCTGCTCCCCTTCCCAAAGCTGACCAAAAAGTGCTCCAGGGGGAGCCCATCGCTCGTCTTGGGGTCATTCAACCACCGCTCGGGGATATAGCTATAACTATCCGGGAAGATGTCTTCGTCGTGCGAAACCTCGGGAATAGTCATGGCCACAATCGTCTTGGGTGGGATGACCCATTGCTTGTACTGAAGCGGCTTGTCGTAGGTGCGCGGGTTGCGAGCCGACAGGCCATACGACAGGCGGACGGCCTCCTGGATGCAGGCCTTGAAGTAGGGCAGTGACTCGAGCTTGACGAGGTCGAGGTCGGCGCGGTTGGGGAAGGCGGCGACGAGGTCCTTGTGCAGCCGCTCGTAGATGCGCGGATTGTTGATGATGTGAAAGCAGGCAATGGTAAGAGCAAAGGCGGTTGTCTCGACCCCACCTCCAACGACGACTTGGGCTTCATCGGCCAGGCGTTGATGGGTCTTGTCTTCAGGGGGCAGTTTGCTGTCGAGGATTTCTTGGAAAATGGTCCGTTGCGCGTCATTTGTCTTGATATCCTCGCCTTTTAGAGTGCGCCCAATCAGAGCCCATTGGTCCTGGAGGGGTTAGCATTGCCAGTGGCATAGATATCGAGCCGGACTAGCAATCATCACTGACCCGTTTGAACTGCAGCAAGGGCTTGGCGGCCGGTTGGATCCACTCGGTGATGAAGTCTGGAATTGAGTTCATGATCTAAAACCAGGAAATTAGCCCCTGTTGTGGTTTTTGAGCTTCAGTCGACCTACCGGGAAGATGGAAGGGAACTGGGTGGCAATATGGCCTGTAGCGCCAATCTTCATGAACGCGTCATGAAAGGAAGCAAACTCGGGATGCTCGAGCTGCCCATAGTTGAAGCCGAAGAAGTAGTCCATGATGATGTCGCCGGTGAGGGCGGGAAATGCCAGAGACAGATTCAAGGGCTCCTTGCGGGCCTCGAATTCCTGCATGCGAGCCGAAAGGGTTTCGACGTGGCGGTAGATGATGTGGATGAAGCTCAAAATGGAGCGGCGGGAGAACCTGCATCGTCAGTCAGACAACACGCTATGCTCGTAAAGAAGGAGTCGGCCACTGACATGGGATTGATGGCGGCACGTCTGCGCTTGTGGTGGTCGGCCTTGACGGTGGCGATGAGGCCATGGGGACTGCCGAAGCGCTTGTCCCATCCCTCCTTGTCGAGCCTCTGGTTCTTTGCATAGAACTGGTCGAAGAATCGGCTGTCTCTGATATGGAGCTCATGGGGGGTGACGCGGATGATGGGTCCTTGTTAAGGCAGATCGCTTTCAGCGGCGAGGGACACAAACGGGGAATTGGTGGTCGTGTGTAGCACCGAAAGAGGGTGGGACATACCATATTTGTCATGCAGGTCAGTGATTTTGCGCGAGTACTGGCCTTTGAGGACAATCTCGTAGTAGGCCTCATACCACGAAGTGAGGGCAGCGAGCTTAGGACCGGGGAATTTGGCCAGCGGGTGCAGGTAGAGACGGTAGACGGCCAGAGCGAGCAAATACGAGAGTGCAACGGCGCAGGCGACGGTGACGGGTGAGAGGGTCAGGGGGAGCCCACTCAGAGCAGCGGTGAGGTGGTCGGAGACCGGCAGCATGGTTCTTGAAGTCGTCTGAACCAACCCAGCACACAGCAGTCCCAGTCAGTTGGCGGGTGGGAGCAGCAGTGGTTTTGTCGAACAGCAGCGGCTCCCATGTCCCCCTAGGCCCAGGCTATCCGTTGCCGTGAAGGGGTTCATGAGGTATTATTGGCACGACGTGGCTGGCAAGCGTCCGAAGCGTCCGAAACACGCGCTGCACGAGGGGCCAGGGCTCGCAGGTGTTGATCCGTGGGAGCAGGCATTTTCATCCAGCCGAACTGGCAACCATGCCGGGTTGGTCGCGGATGTCATGGCGGTGGTGCAGGTGGTGGTGATCCTGGTGGGGTGGTGATGGTGGTGTGGCTTGCTGGTGGATCGGGGAAAAGTGCCTGAAAGCGAGGCGCACGGCGTGTTAGGGCCTGTTTGGTCTGTCAATTAAAGGCGTACGCGTACAGAACTTGTAATGGAGGTTTTGTGACGCGCCGGAAGAGGTGTAGTGGCAGAGGGATAATAGCCCATTGGTGAGACACGGTAAAGGACGAGATAAGCGAATAATAGGGACGTTATACCTCGTAAGGCAGGAGGCAGGGGCTTAGATGCTGGCCAAGTAAAACTTCAAATACCTACCGGTAGATGCGTAGGTAGGATCTAACTCAATCGATGCTGGGTAACTGGCCACTCTGGCTATTACTTGTACAGAGAGAAGCACTTTGAGTATTGTTGAAGTACTCTGTAATACTGCCAAGGGACTAGATACTAGTAAATATTTCGTCCGAGCTTGAAGCGATGGTTAATAATCAACCGAGCAGAACAGCCCCTGGCGGCTCGTGGTTCGTCGCGCGTGGCGCGTCCAAACGGGGCCTAGCGCGCCTTCCCGCCGGCGGGCGAGTCGCGGGTGCCTCCGCGGCGAATCCCCACCAGCCAAACCAGCCAAACCAGGCCAACCAGCCAACCAACCAACCAGCCGCGTCGGGGAGGACCTCTCCTCTTTCGTTAGACCAGACATGATTATAATCATGCTTCTCGACCCTTGCAACCTCCTCCACCTTGCCCTCTCCGGATCTTGCTGCAGCTGCACTACTCGTAACTCCTGGCATGCTCTGCTCATCTTCATCCATTCTCATTTCGTGACCCACGTCGCTCTTTCGCTTTCGTTTCTTCACCTTCACCCTCGCTTCCTCCCTCCCTCCCTCCCTCCCTCTCTTCACCTTCACCGTCACCTTCACCTTCACCATTGGTGCCTGTCTGTATATAACCTCTTCCGTTTCCCGCCCTTCCCCCCCTCGGCCCTGAATCCCATCTCCCACCAGATCGCCCTCTCGCGCCCATCCCCCACCCTCCACCACCACCATGTCGACCGCCGCTGGTCCTGCTAGCGAAACCACCACTCCTCTAGCCGCGGCTTCGGCTGCTTCAGGCTCCGCTGTTGCTGCCACGACGGCGACGACGACGACACCGACTACAGCTGCTGCTGCTGCTCCTGCTGCTCCTGCGGCGCAACAAGACGAAGCTGCAGCCCCACCCGAGGCACAGCACGCGGAGCACCCACAGCCCGCCCAGCTTTCTGCCGACAACCTGCAGCAGCACCATCAACAAGATGCCGACCACCACCAGCAGCTCGTGCCCGACCCCAACACCGAGTCCGACACCGACAGCGCCTTCGACAGCGCCTCCAATGCCAGCACCTCGATAGCTTCGTCCGTCCTCAACTACGAGTACGCCAATGGTCGTCGCTACCACGGCTACCGCAGCGGTGCCTACATCCTCCCCAACGACGAGACCGAGCAGGACCGCCTCGACCTGCTCCACCACATCTTCCTGCTCGCCCTAGGAGGCCAGCTCTTCGTCGCCCCCCTCCAGCCCGAGCGCATCCACCGCGTCCTCGACGTCGGCACCGGAACCGGCATCTGGGCCCTCGACTTTGGCGACTGGTACCCGGGCTCCGAGGTCATTGGCACCGACCTCTCCCCCATCCAACCCCACGCCGTCGCCCCCAACGTGCGCTTCTACATCGACGACGCAGAGTCCGACTGGGTCTATGCGCCCCACGAGCGGTTCGACTTCATCCACCTGCGCGGCATGGCCGGCGCCATCCGCGACTGGGACCGCCTCGTGCGCCAGTGCTACGACAACATGCAGCCCGGCGGATGGGCCGAGTTCCAGGAGCCCGATGCCTGGTTCTATAGCGACGACGACTCCATGGAGCGCGCTACAAACATGATGCAGTGGCAGATTCTGTGCAACGAGGCCGCCGACAAGTTCGGCAAGCCCATTCGCGTCGGCCACTTCTTGAAGGAGAAGCTCGAGAATGCCGGCTTCGTCGACGTCCAGGAGAGGATCATTCATGTGAGTATTACATTCTTTTCCTTCTTTCCCCTGCCCCCCTTGCCCCCTGCCGCACGCATGCACGGAAAATGCGCGAATCGGCAAGCAAGTGACTCACCGTTCCTCGTAAAACCCATAGATCCCCCTCGGTGCATGGCCCAAGGACCCGAAAATGAAGGAGATTGGCCGCTTCCAGCGTGAGCACGTCTCGCTCGGCGTCGAGCCCTACACGTACGGCTTCATCGGCAAGGTCCTCGGCTGGACCGCCGACGAGTGCAAGGTCATGACGGCAAAGGTCGTCAACGAGGTGAGGGACCGAAGCCTGCGCGTCTATGTCAAGTTCTACTTTGTCTGCGGCCGCAAGCCCGAGAGCGCCGTGCATTGAACACCTCCGACGGATACCAGTTTTCGAGTAGCATATACGGCTCGTATTTTCGCTTCACTTCACTTCATCACGAGCATGTCTGGTCCGGGGGGGAGGTTTGTGTCTTTGCGTTGGCTGCGGGAAAAGCTCACAACGTAGCATGTGTGAGAGGGGAGGGCGTTGAAAACGTACATGGCATGACGGCGTAATTCTTTTCTGTACGTTGTTTTTCTCTGCTTCCATCCATGGGATACAGTTATATTCCCGCACCGATCCATGAACTCTCTCGGGCCGCTGGAGGAGGAGGAGGATGAGGAGATGGAATTGTACATGATGCATGCCCAGCCAACAGTGTGGATTGTGTATTGAACAAGTGATAGGTGCCGGCTATCAGGAAGTATGTGAGCCGTTTGGTGGATTTCGTCACACCTCGCTGCCGCGTCTCTCAAAATTGGAAGCCCCTTCGTGTTGTTCAACCAGGCATGGAATGACCCATTGTACGGGTGGAAGATGAGAAGGAGATGAAAGAGAGGCGAAGCCAAGGGATGACGGAGGAGAAAGGGACCTAAGGGAAGAGGGCACGCACTCGCTCCTTCCGAACTGGGCAACTGCTCGTTCCTCCCCTCCTTGATATCTTGCCACCCATTCATTCTACTTCCATTACTTCTCGCAACCCCTGCATGTCGTTCCCTTCCCCTAACCCAGCCCAATAGGCACACCCCCATCCCCATCTCCACCCCGGGTAACGAACCCCAGGAGGAAATACAGTTGGGCCTCTCGTGCTTCACCGACAGTATCATCGTGCCCGGTATCCATCTTCGGCTGTTGCTGGCCCTGGTGGCCGATGCGGGTATCTTGACTGTCCGCCTCGATAAGAGTGTTTATAACAGTGGAACGGCCGGCGTTGGGTTGGCGTGGAAAGGATGGTGGTGTGCCAATTGTACGTGGAGGACTGAGACGTCGACGTTGATGATGATGATGATGATGATGATGATGATGGGGTTCCATGATGGCTTGAATGATAAAGGACCTTTGGACCTGGCGGGTAGGCTGTGTAGGTAGGTAGGTAGGTAGGTAGGTAGGTAGGTAGGTAGGTAGGTAGGTAGGTAGGTAGGTAGGTAGGTAGGTAGGTAGGTAGGTAGGTAGGTAGACTGGATCCTCCCATGTCCTAGACGATTCAAGGTATATACATGCCATGCAAATTCCCCCTGAAAACGACTCAGACGTCATGTTTCCGGCGTCAACCCAGCCAGCAGTCCCGCATTCGTTCGTCGAGGCACGCAATGGTCCCATAGCACGCCATCCCTAACCGCAGTCTCACACCGCATTCTTCTCCTCCCTCCCCCCAATCATTACAGCCCTCGAATCTTCATTTGGCAACACAACCAAGGATGCAGCTTCAAACCATGCACAGTACAGCAAGCATCAAGAGGACGGACATGGCTTTCAGCTCACACACGGAAGAAACCCGTCTTATCTACCAAATTCCCATCCCTCGTAATGTTAGCCCCAAAATACATCCCATGTTGAATTGCCCGAGCTCCACGCTTTAGGAAAACCCAGGTACACCATTATATAACCGACGAGGAAGGGTATCGAGGCGTAGAATCAACAGCAAACCAGAAAGAAAAGAATACCGTACAAGCAAGGAGAAAATGAATCCCTTTTCCCAAAATCCATACCTCCAAGCACCTGTTGCCAAGTCCAACCCTGACACCAATCGCTGAAGTGAAAGCTTGAGAAACCCAGAGCCATGCGCACAGTTACCTTTGTCTAGCCAGAAGAGAAACCCCGCGACCCTTTTTACCTTCCAATTGGAACCGTTACTGGATGAAAGTGAAATCAGAAATAGTCGAACGGAGCTATACTCCCCCGAGATCATACAACATGTTACGACGGGCCGCCCTCCCTTTCCGACTCGTCAAAGAAGCAATGCATTCGAATCGTCCCGTCTTCGCTCCCACTAATCAGCCGGCAATCGCTCAATCCTATACACGTCACAGGACCCGTGTGCCCGGTGAGGGTGCGTTCATGTTTTCCCGTCCTTGGGTCCCAAATCTTCACCGTCTTGTCCTCGGCGCCAGAGACCAGACGGAGTGTGTCGGCAGCGAGGCACCACACCCCCTCCACGTGGCCGAAGAAGCGATGGATGCAGCGCCCGCTGGGGACATGCCACAGCCGAATGGTTCCATCCAGCGAACCCGTCAACATATATGAAGGGGGTTTCGGCCGATCCGGGTCGTGAGGGAAGAAAGGCTCTTCCAGCGCTTCAGGAGTCGAGGTACGCGCCCGCCTTTCCGAGGCCAACGACGCAGTGTCCGAAGCGTCATTATTCGCAAGCGCCACAAAGTCTTCCTCGTCGATCTCAAAGTCGGCCGGCAGGGGGAGGACTTGCTGCACCTGTCCCACGTGACCTTCAAACGTCTTGATACATGCCTTGGTATCCAGATCCCAAAGCTTGACTGTGCAGTCGTCCGAGGCGGAGAAGAGGGTGCGGGACGGGAGGTCAATCTTGACCGAGTTGACCCAGTCGCTGTGCCCATGCAGCACGAAACGCTTGTACGTGTTGAAGTCATGAACCACGATGGTGCTATCCGAAGACCCGGATGCCAGAAGTTTATCTGCCATGTGTATGCCGATAACGCCTCGGGAGTGGGCCTCGAACGTATTGATACACTGTCCGGTCCTCCAGTTCCACACCTTGATGGTGTGGTCCAGACTGCCCGTGATGAGGCGAGCATCATCAAAATGCAGGCAACGGATCCCCTGCGTATGCCCGGTGAGCGTCCGGATCACTTCTCCCGTCTCCAGGTCCCAGATCTTGACGGTTGCATCGTACGAGCCCGTCATGAGCACACGATCATCGAATTGGAGGCACATGACTCCATTCGTATGGCCTTTGAGGATCTTGGTAGAATAGCGACCGTACTTCCAGTTGGTGCCAACCTTGAAACGGTCCTTGTAAACATCCTTCCAAGGCCGCTTTTTCGGCTGGTCGAGATAGGATGGTTGCTCGTCGGACTTCTGCTTGCTGCAACTGCGTTTGGCTGATGGCTCGGGCGGGGATGGCTCATCAGGACGGGTTCTTTTAGTGCCTGCCGGTCTGTCCGGAAGGCTAGAGTCCGTGTTGGCATCGGCGGCCCCTTCTGGAGCAGGCGTGATATCCGGCGACCGGTCTATGAGGCCTTGACCCGAGGCCCGCAGCTGCATCCGTTTCTTCTCATTGTGAAGTCTGCGCTGATCGAGGAGAGGGAGTCCCCAGCCACACTTTGTGCACTTCCGGTCAATGTGCTGCTCGCACATTCGGTGCCACACGACGTCATCGTCGGCGAGCTGTCGCCATCGTCGGCTCACTTGGGCGGCCTTGCAGAGAGAGGTGGTATCCAGATAGCAGAGGATCTTGAAGCCTAGTTCTGTCGGCAGGGCGGACAGAAAGTCGATCTTGATGAGGTTGCGGACAGTCGATGAGATGAAGGAGAGCTGCGGGAAGCAACACTGTGCTAATATGCCCTGGAGCATAAGGTTGCGGTGTTTGGAGGGTGCGGCTGAGAAGAGCGACCACACATTGGCGATGCTCTGCTGATCTTCTTGCGACTCACGCCCAAGTTCCTATCCTTGTTAGCAAACTGTCGGGCAAGGGGGAAAGCGAAGACGACATACCACCTGCAGCTGCTCCATAGTCGGCCCATCGGCCTGCCTCCTGCACAGGAGATCTGGTCTGTGGCGGTAACAAAACTTTGTGTTTGCGTCGACGGATCGCGGGAGGTGCGTCTCGGCTCCCAAGGGGTTGTATTGTTGAGGGATGTGCTGAGCGAGGTACGGAGTGATCATCTTGTTCCGCTTTTCAGAGGCGTTTTTATTCACAAAGGGCTCGTCGTGGCCAGCGCTGTCGGCGGGATCGTGACGGGAGCGGGCTAGAGGGCCCTCATGGTCGTGACCTCGAAGCAGGGCGGTGTGAGGATTTAAGGTGGTGATGGTCGTCATCTCAGCAGAAGAGGGCAGAGGATCAATGTGCCAGGACGGGTTGCGGCGCACGGGAGTGGGCGGGTCTGCGAAGGGGGTTGTTGCGCCAGAATCCAAGGGAAGTGTGCGGTCTGACGCCATCTTAGAGGTCGGCAGCGGAGCGAGCACGCAAGACGTTGACTTTAGGTGGAGCAGAGTCCGGGAGTGGCGGTTGAGCAAGGGCTACATGGAACCTGCGCATCCGGGTGTCGAGCTCGCAGGCCGGGATGGCGTGCTGGTGTTGCGTGCTTTCGGCGAGATTCCGAGCTGGGAGAGACGGGTGTAAAACCTCGGACGGCAGAGGAGCTGTACAGTATAACAGTGAGACGCGGATTCGAGAAGAGCTGACAGCGGAGAGTCTTTCTCTGTAGCGGTTGGTAGACGTTGGGAAAACTCTGAAGCGTGAAATGGTGTGGTCTGATGAGTCGGAGGTGGAGGTGGAGTTGGTGTGGCCAGCAGCTTGTGCAAAAGCACGCAATCGCGGGACTGTTCCCTCATCTCACCGCCTCTACTTTGGGACTAGCGTACCTTCCCCAGATCCAACCCCTGCTCGGGCACTTACCGACGCGATTCATGCGACTCGACTCCAGGCAAGCAGACTGACGTCTTGCGACAGCTCCAGCTGGACGACCATCACCCATCAAGCTTCTTCAACCCTCGATCGGGAGATGACAGGTGGATGATGGCCTCGCCCGACTCCCCCGCTGCGTCTGTTAGCAGCCGCAGCTCCTCCCGCGCCTCGGACCACGGCCGTCCACTATCCCTCGAGGAACTCGTCGAGCACTTCGTCGCCGCAAAGCGTTCCCTGAACTCCCAGACGCACCTCTGGCATGCCAACCAGCTCGTCACCGCGGCCCGTCAACTCACCGAGGAAAATGCCATCGTTGCCGCCAAGACCTCCGCCATCAGGAACATGGTCGATGAAGAGGTGGACAAGCTGGAAGCCGTCCGTCGCGGCATACACCTCCTCGAGGCCGACACTCAACGAGAATACAAGGTGTGATTAGAACCAAGCCCTACTCCTTACACTTCCTCTCTGACGGGCCCAAGACCATTTTGCACAACCTCGATGTAGCCCGGTCCGGACTGGAGTCTACTTTCAAAGTCCTGCAGGAAACTCCCTTGGAAGCCGCCCTTCAACCTCCCGGCACCCCACAGAAGTACCTCTACGATACCATCGAAACCGCCGGAGTCACCCATCTCCACGACAAACTGCGAGCGTGTATCGACCGCTGGAATGCCGGCACGGCGAGCGTCAGAGAAACCGAGGACGCGTTCAATACAGCCTTGAACAATCTCCAATCCTCCATTGACAGCGTGCCGAGCACTCCCACCAGGGACTACTCGCCCGGCCGGATACCGACCCTATACTACGAATTGGAGGAGCATGCGAGAGAGGTGGCACAGCAATTCCAGATGCTAGTGCGGCACTATGATCTCTGCGTCACTGCGCTCCGGGCCACCGAAGGGGGTGCAGATGCGGCAACCGAGGCCGTCGGCGACGCACCGCAGCCTTCTGGCCAGGATACTTCTGGGCCCCCTGTTCCGTTGAGCGAGGAAGAGCGCCTGAAGGTCCTTACCATAGTGAAACAGGATGCTTCAGAAGTGGAGGATGTCGTGGCAGACATCCGTGGTCTCGTAACGGAAATGAGTGCATTGCAGGAACAAATCGAAACCCACATTAACCATCAGCGCCGGGAGGACGCTGCGCTGGGCGGAGTGCTGCGGATGATGGCGCGCGTGGCGGCAGAGGCGAGGTCGCACGTTGAAAGAGCTCGGTCATTTCAGACTGCATGGCTGGAGGACATTCGACCTACGCTGCTCGAAGGCATCGACGAATGGGAGGAGCAGCGAGAGTTCTTCGAAAATTTCGATCTCGCCTACGCAGAACTGCTGGTCGAAGTGGCATCGCGGCGACGACGGTACGAGAAGATCAAGCGCAAAGCAGAGGAGGCGCAGAGAGAGTTGGACAAGCTGTATGCTGAAGAGGAGCGCGCACGCGAGCAGTTTATGCGAGTCCAAGGCAGGTTCCTCCCTCGCGATATATGGCCAGGCCTGCACCATCCGCCGCGAAAATACGAAGTACGCCCTGTGGATCGTGTGGGCGATGAGCAGGAGCCCCAAAAGTCAACGGAAATCATCCCTCAACTCGCCAGGAACGTCGTGGAGCGCGCGTTGACCAGAGTCAAGAGGCGGATGTGAGCAATAGCTGTAGGTGTTGTCTATGACGCAAGCCGAAGATTGAGAGTGCCCCGCCTTCCCGTTCAGCACGCTCAGCAGCCCCGCTTTTTCTTCTGCCGAATAATTATTTCGGCATCACACCTTGTGTGATGTGGCACACATCTGCCCGTACCTCCACTTCGCATGCCTCTCTCCCCTTTCTCTACATTCTGAGTTCAGCTCACTTTAGATCCCACTTGCTCACGCCTCTGTTGATCTTCGACATCTCTGCATCCCACATCCGCCAATCGCGTCATGGCATCAGACGCGGGACCTAGCGAAATTGAGCCGCACCTCGCTCCGCCTGCGAGGGGAGAAGAGGAGGAAGAGTCTGATTATGCTGACATATTCGACGAGGAAGATGACGACGACATCGCACCCTCACTCGTCGCCGCCAATCCGCACGACTATACAAAGGCGTACAACCGTCAGCAAAAGCTCAACGACCCTTCCATACCCGCCTCCGAGAAACCCAAATCCAACCCCCAGAAACCGAGCGCAAATACTCGTGCCTATATTGACGACCAGATTGCCAGTCTGTCCAAGCATGTAGGGAAGATAAAGCTGGATGCCCGGATGGCGGGTGTGGGTGGTGGCGCGGCCAGGGATAAGGATAAAAGTGATAGAGCGACGAGTGAGCAGGTGTTGGATCCGCGGACGAGGATGATCCTGCTACAGCTCATCAACCGGAACATCGTATCTGAGATTCACGGTGTGATATCCACAGGAAAGGAGGCAAATGTCTACCATGCCATTACTATTCCTGATGACAGCGAGGATGCGGTGCATCTACATCGTGCGATTAAGGTGTATAAGACGGCCATTTTGGTCTTCAAAGATCGCGATAAGTACGTCACGGGCGAATTCCGCTTTAGGCAGGGGTACAACAAGAGCAATAATCGTGCCATGGTGAAGGTGTGGGCAGAGAAAGAGATGCGAAATCTGAAGAGGCTGTACGCGGCAGGTATTCCCTCGCCGCAACCCCTCTACCTCCGTCTCCACGTACTCGTCATGGAGTTTTTAGGTGACAAGAAGGGCTGGCCTGCGCCTAGGCTAAAGGACGTGGTCTTCGAGGGTCTTGGGCCAGAGGAACTGGAGCAGAAATGGAGGGCTCTGTACGTGCAGTTGCTGGGCTACATGCGCATCATGTATCAAGTCTGTCGTCTTGTGCACGCCGATCTCAGCGAGTACAACCTATTATATCACCTCGGCAAGCTGTACATGATCGATGTGTCACAGTCCGTCGAACACGACCATCCCGCTAGCTTGGAGTTTCTGCGCAAAGATGTCAAGAATGTCTCTGATTTCTTCCGCTCCAGGAACGTGGATGTTTTGAGCGAGAGGAAGGTGTTCATGTTCATCACGGTGCCCGAGGGGAGCATCGAGATGGACGACATGGAGAAGGCCATAGACGAGATGTTTAAGGCGAGGGAAGGGCTGAGCGAGGAGGATAAGCGGAAGGAAGAGGTAGACGATGAGGTGTTCAGGGAGCAGTATATCCCGCAGACGTTGGAGCAGGTGTATGATATCGAGCGAGATGCTGAGCTGGTGGGTGAAGGAAAGGGCGAAGGACTGATTTATCAAGGCTTGCTGGCGGATAAGATTGTTGGTCAGAAGGGTGCAGAGGGAGAGGACGAAGAAGCATCGACTGATGCTGAAGAGGAGGACGAAGACGAGGGTGATGAGGAAGGCGATGAGAGCAGATTTGACAAAGGGCCGTCGAGAGGAAAGCGGAACATGGATAAGGATGCGAAGAGGGAGCATAAAAAGGCAGTGAAGGAGGAAAAGCGCGAGAAGAGGAAGGACAAGATGCCCAAGCATCTGAAGAAGAAACTTGTGAGCCAGAGCTCCAGGAAGAAGTAGGAGATTGCTAGCGATCACCTGCTCTCTGTAATGATCGGAATGCGTCGACTGCAAGATTTATCTGGACCAGTGATTACGATCATTTTTGGAATTCATTGAAGTGGTATGACCAATGGCGAGCGACGGGGTTGGCATAAACACACTGTGCATGGAGCGACTCGCTTATGTACGGCAACGTCTCCAATATCCATCACGTAGATATTTAGTCTGCCCCTTTCGCTGTGCCGCAGTCGAACACATATCCAGCCGCCCATCTCCTGGAAGTTCCACCCTCCATACAGTAAGCCAAGCAATATCAGACAGGATCAAATTGCTGTTCCGCACCGAAAACCAATCTCCTCGATCGAAGATAGCACCATGTCTGCCAAGTGGCCAGAGACCGACTTGAGCTGGTACCCGCCCAGGTGGAACGCAGCCGACATTCCACCTCATCTGGTCATGTCTGAACCGGCCCCAGAACGGCGGCCACCATCACGCCCACAGCCGAACGAGATCTTCAAAAGGCTAAAGTGGTCTGTTCTAGATCCTCCATCGGATGTGCAGGTCTTCGGAAGGGATGATGAAGGAGTGTTGCAATAGCGACCACTTTCCGATGAGTCTAATAAGTCGCTGCTTGATGCATCTGCAATGAATCCTCCACTATCACGCCTAGAGGTATCAATCGAACCATTGCATAGCTGGTGGCACTGGCACGACTCGGGAACTGACCCTCTACGGCCCGCACAGTTGTTCATTGAGAATGCGGATGGAGAACCCATCTCTGTCGGTCAATTCATTCGTGCCGTTCACGCTTATGCACTTCCCCTGCGCAAGCTTCTTCTGCGATGTACGGACATAAGAGACCCTTCAAATCAAGACCGTGCACGGTTCTTCTTCGAAAGGATAATGGGAGGATCCGAAGGAGAAAAATTACCTGGACAACGAGGGTATGGGTTTATTGTTGTAGAGGACCCTACGGGGGATGGAGAGGCATGTTCAGACCTCTGGGAAGATATCGAGACTCGGGTCAAGAATCAGTCTGCCTCGCAATAATGAACACATCGTGTGAAAGTACTATGATATCAATGCGGCGTCGGAGATTTGGTCAATACACCGCTGGCGCCAACGCTGGATCCGGAGAGTTGTCTGAAGGATACGGTGACATATGAGTGGTGTGTTGCTGCTGCTACTGCTACAGGAGCTGTGGCTGATATAGTAAGATAGTGAGGATGCATGTAGACATGCGAGAACAGGAAGTTGCCCTAATCGACGGCGCATTGCACCTTATTACTCAGTCATTCACATCCCCATGTTTCCTCCCCCAAAACCCATCCCCTCATAGCTCTCAGTGCCCCAAATCCCCATATCCAGGAAAGCATCCATGTCAATATCCATATCCCGCATGAACGCAAAAGGGTCCCCTCCCATATCACCCATCGGCATACCTCCCGCATCCATATATTCCACTCCGGACACATACTCTCCCGAGAAATCACCCGTCGACGACCCCTGTGGAACAACATTCCCTATCTGGAACCCTTGCATCTTAGGTGGCACCTGGTCTGTAACGGCGGTACACTGCCCAAACCCTTCCATCGTTTCTGGCGTGGGCATACTCTCGCCAGGCGTTGCGTGTTGGGACCTTCTCCCCCCAGACCTCGTGCCCTTCTTCCCATTGTTATTGATCCCTTGCACTCTCCTGGCATACCACCCCCGGGTCAAATCCATAATCATGTGCATCACCTGCCAGAAATCCAGCATCTTCTGTGTCCGGCCATCATACGTCGAAAGTCCCTGCATCCTGTAGCACAGACTCTCCAGATACAAATCCAGTCTCACGCGGTCCTGGGCAGCCTTAGCGTCCCACTGAAGTGTGGCCAGGGATTCGTTCGATAGACAGAGACGGGAGACGGTGACGACGACGTGCGGGAAGCGGATCCATTCTGCGAAAGATATGGTGTGGTATAAGGAGGTGGGGAACGCGACGAGGGTGTCGAGAAAGCGTTTACCGGCTTCGAGAGTGGCGAGCAGGGAGTTCAGTTGTGTAGTGTTGCTGACTCCTTGGTGGTGGAGTTCTAGTGGTGCGGGGCGGAGAGATACGGCGTGGAGCTGCATGTCAGTGAAGGCGTGACAAAGGTCGAGGACTACAGGAGGGGTCGACTGTCAGTGAATTGCAAATGACGTAGATGGGTATATTCCTTACCTCTACTCTCACAGTCCGCTTCATTCTTATCTCTCTTCCACTCCTCCAGCTGAGTTTCAATAAACCGCAAGTTCATAGAGACCCTCGAGTCTGTGATGGGTAGATTCGCCGCATCTTCCACGTCGAAGCTGTCGTGGATCTGATCATCAATACGGCGCAGTGAAATCAGCCGCATGATGATCTTGTCTGATTCGAATTCGTGGTTGACGTAGAGATTCCTCCCACACTTTCCCATGTACTCAGTGTACTTGAGTAGGTTCGGTTTCATCATAGCCATGGCAATTCTGTCCACAGTTAATCAGATACAAGACCATATACTTTGGGGAATAATACAGTACGCAGAAGATAGATAATAGCAACCGAGGAAAGCACGTTGTCGGTCCCGCTGTTCTTCAGGAGAAGGTGGTCGGAATCGTTGCCTTCCTAGGACAGGCAGCCCTCTTTTGTGCTCCTGATACAGGCCAAGGTCCATTGCCAATCCCACCGCGAGCTGAAGGAGAGAGTATATTTGCTGGGTTTGGTGGCTAAACAGAAAATGGTACCTGCATTTATGAGCACTGCTTCACAAAGAGGAATCATCATTTACCATACCATGCGAGATAGACGAGCATGCTTTGAAGCAGTGACAGGGTTCGTCGCGGGTGAATGATTGTGCGGTTCGCCAGCTCCACACGGTACTTCTCATCGAGCGACCTCTGACGGGCATGGTTTTTCCATGATGATACGGTCAATATGGCAAGAAAAACCATCGGCTTGCTGGAACTGAGCTCACGCGCAGTGACGTGCGATGGAACAGGCACAAAGGGGTACGACTCAGTCATAGAGCGATACTCGTTCAACAGATTGTCGGCCTCACCACTCGAAAGCAGTTCCTGTACTAGGTCTCCTTGGATAGGTGCCTCATCGCGCGCAGCAGTGCTGAACATACTGCCAGGAGGCCTAGTCAAGTCGGATTCATCGTCGCCGAAATGATGAATTTGGCGGATCCGTTCAGCGAAACGTCGATCCTGCTCGGAGCGCTGTTCCTGATCTGATTCCGAAGGTTGCTCAGACGATGATGCAACCGGATGCCAACGGCCAGGGACAGAAGAGCGTGTATGGGCAGGAAGAGCCACTGTGCCGCTACCATGACTGGGCGGTTGTGTTGACTGGAGAGGTCCGGGCTCCGCTGCAGGCCGAGCAACATCTGAATTGACGAGTGTAGCCACCAACCCGTCAATTTTCTGCTCGACTTGAGAGATACGTCTGGCCTAGGTCAATGCAAGGCAAAAGACTTATAATGCCGGGGAGGCATACGAAGGACCCCTTGCTCGTCTAGCCTTTCGTGGTATCTCCGCCCACGTACAGTCCCTCTTTGCTTGAAAGCACCTGGGTCCATCAGAATCACAGTAGCAAGTATAGAAGACCGAAATCCCTCCAAAACCGGTCAGTTACCTTTGACATGTTCCTGCCCGCTCGCTTGGCAGACACCGTGTCTTCAGACTCCGGCAACGTTGGCATGCTTGAGCGGTGCGTGTCTGCCGCTCTCCGGACGGCCCGGACGGTTGTTCAACTTCTTCCATTTTGTGGATTGTCTCTGAACGATGTCGGAATCATGAATGAGGGCCGTCGTATTGCGGGTTTACACCTCCGACTGAACCGCCGGGCTTGGTTTCACAGGGGTATAGGGTAAGAGACAAAGTAATTGGGCTGAAAGCGTCTCTTTCTAGGTATAATGAACCGTAATCCCTACGTTTCTAATGACCTAATTGAATTGTAACCAATTGAGTGCGCCGAGCAGGTTATCTAACCTACGGAGGAAGTGCAGCCCTGTGTTCAGACGGAACGGAAGCTGCAGTATGAGGGCAGAAACCCGACCACGGTCGGAAGTTCAGATTACTTCCGTCCCGACTTCAGCTCTATTAGATGCGAAAATGGGCGTAATACTTGGCGTGCAGCCCAAGTTTATACCCTCGCTCTGCAACAATCAAAAGGCCGAAAGTTAGAGTACAACGATCGTAGTGTATGCCTTTCCTTTATCAGCACAGCTTTTTGCTTTGATATAGGGTATACAATGTCGAAAGGCAGAGAAGGCCTAAGACGGCGCGGTAAAGACTTGCCATGTTTACCCTTACTTTTGCATTTGGGTAACTTAAGCTAACGGTTTATGGAATAGCGTGCCCATTTCAATTCTATCTCAGCTTGAGAACGGTGCCTGGAAGAACGAACCATGACACTTGCGAAATAGATCAGTTTGCAGTTGAAGTCTACGGTCCCAATTCTGATATTTTCGTTCTTCAACAAACATTGGGCCATTGAAGCGATCTAACTACGGCTTCATATCTCTATATTGGCATGGATATTTATCTACCGGTAGCGCGAGCCAATCTCTAATAAACCTGAACTAAAAGCCGCTTATGCCGGTGTCCTCCGTAACCTTCCTTTAACATCCAAAACTAGAACCTCGAAGCCAACCGCCAGCCGTACCATAATGTCGCCCCAATAGTAATCAGGTTCAAGTGAATGCTCACCGCGTGGTTCCTCGAAAAAGCTCGACTGACAAGACGCATTTCATCGCTGGATTCGGTTGTGGTATCTGTAGCGCCGTACATTTTGCCATCGCGAGTTTCTGCTCAGCCGTCAGGCGCCTTTTTCTAGGCTACGTTCCCCATCGAATCCCTTACCTTGGTGTATGCGATCAATCATACCTTGTCTAGTCCTCGGCCCAAACACTGTCAGGTTGATGATAGCACTAATGCCAGCGACCACAAACGGTATCCAATCGCTTTTCGATTCCAGGAGCGACAGAGGTCCGTACGGTGGCACAGTGGCCGCTGTCAGCACTAGCAGCAACGTTTGGCCCTGAAAGTATAGAGGGAAGATCCTCTTCTGCAAGGTCGTGAACGCAGACCGCGGGAGGACTTGGTAGCAGACTTTAGTTATGACGAAGCTTTGGTATAGCTCGGTGCCGAGGAGGGTAGAGTAGAGCAGTAGGTGGATTTGGGCTACGCCTGGGAGATAAGAGTACACGGTGTGGGGAACGTCCTGGAGCCGCATTTCGTTCATATGGAGACGTCTTCGCGTGTAACTAGCTTGTGTACACAACCACACATTGCTCGACATATTTATACTGTAACCGATGTCTGAACATCGGATCGGGCTGTAGATTGGCTCGCCGCTCCGTGGCCGGTCAACTGGAGGTTAAGGGTGAACTACACGACAGGGTTCGAACACTGGCATGCACCGACCCACTACAGAGCGTTATTTAACATATTGATGTCTTTTTCCGATTATCTAGCCAAAGACGACCAGATTCACGGTGCGCGTTGCTACCGTCAAAGAAATCGGTAGTTCATCACTCGAAGCGTACCTGCCTTTCTGTTGACTGAGTAGGACATGGTAGGCTACGCATGTGCGCTAGTCTTACAAGGGTCAGTCTTAGGGATACAAAAACTCTTTCAGCTGTTATTGAGACTTTCCATTCCGTACTCGTCTCAATAACCAAGCCAGCCTAGCACGCACAGTTTTTGCATCACAGACAAACATCAAACAAGTGATTGATAAGCCTTTTAGACGAAAGGATAAGGCCGCATCGTGGCTATGATTGCAAACAATTCATAGGCCATGCTTCTAGAGGCACCTCAGCAAATTCAGCCAATAGACATATAGTGACTGCCTATTAAGTGTACTAGGCTTGGACGTGGGTTATGCCTGGCCCCACTGTGTAATAGTTTGCTCTACCTGCAGGGTACCATCAATAATCGGATTCCGATCAAGAGGTCACAGTTATTCGTTTAAATCTGGCCCACATATCAGGCCTTGTACGATCTTTGTACTTCGTAAAGGCAGAAAGTAACCCTGAGCCATTGGCAGCATTGAGGGCCATTCATACTCGCGTCATATTGGTCGTCGACTCCCTGTCGCACACCCATTGCTCGCAGGGCCAACGTGTAACGGCCACAGTCTACCAGATCGTCATACACCAAACTTATCGGCTCAAACCGTGCGGAAGCTGTTCGATTCACTGGCGTGCTGAAATACCACAACATCACACAGCAGGACACTGTTCCTTCCCCAGGCCTTACAGCACATTCGATCAACCGTCTTCGTTCACTTGTCCCATGTATTCGAAAGTAGCAGACCTAGCCTTGGACATGCCTACACTTTGTACATGTAAACCGATACCGAGCCAAAAAGCTCTGCCATTCATACGACCCTCTGCTGTACGCATTGGAAGCCGTGCAGCACGGTCCAGCACTGCCATGTGTTGACTAGGCGATTATAGGAACCACCACGGGTACGGTCATGCAATGAGGCTCGTCGATCTTGATCGGTGATCCGCAAATCTCAGTCATTTCCACCCTCGTTGGGTAATGCCGTTTTGGGGAGAAGAGAGGCGCGCAGGTGAAAATGCAAATCGGCTCGTATCGTATGACGTAGGCGACAAGGAGAAGCAAGAGCACGAGCACAATGGTGATGTAAAGCTTCGGATGATTGGGAGAGGACAGGTTTGGAGTCGTGCTGTTTGGGCTATCGCTTTTTCGTTCAGTATTGCCGCCTTGTTTTTTGTCGGACATGGTGATGAAAATCTGGCAAGTTGGGGGCGTGGCAAGATTTGTCCGTCTGTTGCTGGTTCTTTTAAGGGCTGGGGGCTGGTCGTAGACCTCGCCGCAAGAGATCTGGGCGGGGGCTGCGGCTTCTATGAAGATTTCGGGGAGGGTAGGGGTCCTCGTCCGTGCGTGAACGTCTGCGGTCATGAAATGTTTCCAAGGCTGTGCATATTCTTTCATCATAAGAATTTACGCTGACTTGGTGGCTAAAATTGTAGACTACTTCACGGAGCCACCGTTGGAAAGCATGCCAACGACAGCCTCATGATCAGCGACTTCAAGATTCAGATTCGTAACGAGGACAAGCCTGACGAGCTGAAAGAGGTCCAAGCTTAACGTGGCCGACCAGCTCGTGCACATGACCGGCTCGTGCACGATTTTAGCGACCCCGCAGAAAAAAGCCCCCATTTTCAACAAGCTATATCTCAACCAATATGGGCGATATTGAGGCAGCTCTTGCT